>NC_056685.1:112763795-113016295 GCF_018350215.1 Panthera leo
AAGAAACTCCAGTAGCTTTCAATTTTAAAATATTCAAAACAGCTATCTGATGTAGAACGGAAAGAGCATAAAATGACAACTAAATTTGTCTAGAGTCTCTATGAGCCAGCCCGTATGCAAAATATTTTTCCACATTTTATTTATTCATCATGAAAATCTGGTTAATAGGCATTTTTATCTCAATTTTATGGGTGATATTCTGAAGCCCAAATAAATTAAATGACTTTCTCAAAGACCCACAGCTCATAAGTGGTGAAATTCAGATTGCAAGGCAGAACTCTAAAGCTCATTTTCTTCCTATGACACTGTGCCATAACCGATATAACTTAGTGATCAATTTGCCCTAATTTTCACATTTCAGCTGATTGTTCTGACACAAACTTGATGTACTTTCATATAAATGTAACTTCATTAGCACACATTCAGATTTTAAATAAATACATAAAACAAAACAAACTGGCAGAGAGGAAAATCCAGAACATGAGATCCATTTTTGTTTCAGCCGTAAGAGTATTTAATATAGATATAATTTGTTCACAACATCAGCTGGCGCAAAATGGAAATATGAATGATGGTTGTATTTACTGTTTTACCTTTAAAAAAATTTTGAGACAACTCATTTTGAGAATAGAAGCTCCTATACCTATGGAGGCTGTTTTGTAATTATTCTCCGCAGATGTTAACTGACTACAGTAATCCTGAAAGTAGTCAAACAGCTCAATCTTATTGGCTAAGACATCCTAGCATTTAACAAATTCCAGTCGCATACCTAGAAAAACATGGGAATCTGAGTCCTTGTAGATTTTTAAAGAGACAAAGGTTGACTCTCTTTCTAAAGTTACATTCTGTTCACTAAGACAAAGCAAGATCATTGACATTAGTTTTCCCAGGACTTATACCTCTGACTTGAGAAAAGAATGGCTCTCTCCGTGTAATATACATGTCATGACTGAAATACTCAATTCCTTCTTCTGTGCATTTATTTACATTTAATGCAGAGTGAAACAACGCGTAAGCTCTAAGAAGTGGCAGACCGAAGGAACCCAGACCTCTTCCCTCACCTTCCAGTTCAACATCTTCAACAGCTATCAGTTACTACAAAATAAATCTCAAGTCTTTGCCATGACATTTACCACTCTCCATGCTTTGTCTCCATCTGGTCATTCTAATATTATCCCCACTGCAATTTTTCATGTACCCAGCACAACACCAAAATGGAAATATTTCATATTTCCCAATACATCCCTAGATCTTTTGGGTATGGCATTATAAACAAGCCCGGCTGGGCACCTGCTCTCATGGAACTTATTTTTATCTTCCAGTTATCAAAGGCAGGTCTTGCAAGGCTATACCATCCTGGCCATATAAAAGGGACCACACTGGTAGCAATAATAATCATATCACCCACCCCTGCTAGCTAGCAGACTGTGGTGATCCCTTCAAAGAATCCCCTGGTTCACTCTGAGGAATTTCAGAAGGTTCTCACTTGAACTCACACATTGTCATCTTTGCTACCACACAGCATTAACCATATTCTGTTTGGTACCCATTGTTGACTCGGCCCCATCCTCCTCCATCTCCACCTGATAGAATATGAGAGCCTGCATCAGCTCCTTCCTGCTCCTTTGGCCCCAATCCCTCACGTCAAATGGTGCAAAGTAAGTTCTGTTAATTCCATTCCAACTACCCAAGGGAGTACAAATGCAGCAGTAAGCAGAGGTTAGGCCACAGCTAGAACCTTTCGTTTATAACCCTTAGTTATTTGCATACATAACTTTTCGTCCTTTCTAGTTTTAGATTCTTTAGAAGAAAGAACCAGGTTTTGATCACCATTGTAACTCCCAGGATTCCTTGCATATATTATACACTTGAAAAATGATTGTTGAATTGACTCCTTTTGGCCGCATTATACTCACTTAACTCAATTATCCTAAACTGAGCATTAAACATTGCCACCTTTATTTTATATCTAACCTCAAATCACTTAGGAAGGCATATAAACTCATAAATAATTCCAAAACATAAAGCTGATTATTTTTGGTTTTATAATGATTTCCCCACTCTTTAATCAAATGCATGATGGTGTATAGATATTGCCTTTACAGCAGCTGCTGCAAGCATGTGGATTATGTTAGAGGGCTCTCTGAGAGAAAAACAATTATATTAGTGTAACTGACATGATATTGGATAAAGAATGATTAAACCATCAGTTCCTTGGAGCTACTTCTGAGCTACTGCTGCTAGACGGATACAAAAGAAACATAATAGTGGCTATATTTTGCACAATGGGGAGATTCATTTTTGGTGGGAACTGTTCCAGGCAAATTACATTTAAAACAGCATTCTCATCAGAAATAATAAACCTAAAAGAGAATGAAGCCAGCAAAGGAAACTGAGACTAGGAATTCTTAGAGAAACAGACAGCTGAAGCCTCACAGTTTTTGCAAATTTTGTAGAATGTATTAGAAGGAAACAAAGCTTCCAGTGGAAATCAAAACATACAAATTTTGCATTTAAATTTGGTACTTTGAGACTAGGTCATAAAAAAGAATTAGGCTTAGTAAGGGATACCCTGAATCAGCAAGTAGATAGCCCAAGGAAGATGTAAGCTGGAATGAAGGAGGGAATCACTCACAGGAAGGCTCTCTCAAGCTAAGTGGACATTTCTGTCACTCCTCTGGTCACGTTACTCTCCTCTACTTATTGGTGGGGGAATGGACAATGGTCTTAGAAAATCAGGCATCTATTTTAGAGTATTTCGTATCGTAAACTACATATATTTCTTATTATGGTGTATGAGTTAATTTTGTTTAACAAATGCTTTTGCTGCCTTTTATAAAAACTTAAGCTGATGGACACCTCTGGTTATTATCATAAGTATATAACAGACTGGATGGAACTATGGAAATTTCTATTATGGATATTAGTGTGGGTTGTGTTAAATGGTGCCCCTGAAGGAATTCTGTCTGAATGAAGCTTCTTTTTCTCTGAATGCGATATATTTTAAACAAATATAGGTCAGAAAAGATTATTTTTGCAGAGTCTGAAGAAGCAGCAATGTAAAATTATTCCATAAAGCCAAAAAGAAAAGAGTTACATAAATGTGGCCCAGAGGCAAAGTGCTGCAGAGAAAGTCTGAGAGGGAGGCAGAAAATGAGTTCTAGTCTTGGCTCATCTCTGGCCTTGGTTAAGTTCCTAAACCCAGAGAAAATCCTTGTTTTTGCTTTACAGGTCAAAGCAGGCCACTGCTGTGAGCCTGCAAAGCCCCCTTTTCACCTTAAAAGCCACACTGCAGACCTTTCTTGGCTGTCATTGGCACCTTGGGACCAATTCTCCCCCATTCTCTGGGCTCAAGAAGGTGCATAGCTGATCCCCCTATTGTTCTGAGAGCTGAGTGAATCCAGTTTGCTGCTCTTGGCTAATCCTCTCCTACCTTAACCTTCCACAGAATATACCCCACATGAAGTTAAAGTTGGTAAGACACACCTTTACATGTAAAACAAAAACTTGCTATTTTTGTATAGCCCCTCTTGACACTTTGGCTGGTCTCCTTTTGCCTGATTTGAACTTTAAAAAAAAAAACACAACATTTCATATAGAAACACACTGAACACTTTGAGAAGAACAACTGTTAAAATAATGACTTCTAAGAATATGAAGTTAATAGTGGTTCTCAAGTGGGTAAACAAGTATTATCTAAAATATTTTTTTGCTTATATATTAAAATGTATTCAGTTGTGTGCTATGTAAAAATAATTTTTCCTTCTTAAAAGAAAGTTTAGCACATTTTTCCTCCAAAGTAGACCCTAGATACCAACACATCTGGATATTTTATCTATACAACTAAAAAGTCAGGCATTTTGGATATTTTAAAATATCTGTCTGTGAATATTTAAATTTGAGGCTTTCAAAAAAATTAAAAGCTTTTGAAATACAACTATAGAATCAATTGCACATGTGAGGAAGAATGATCTAATGTAGACATTTGCTATTATAGATGATTGATAGATATGTTCATAGGCTCAGAAAAATATATGTATTCTGATGTCTTCTCTAAAAGATTTTTATCCCAAATACCTCAGAGATGTTGATCTCTTGACTTACTAAACAATAATTAAAAAAAAAAAAAACCCTTTAATAATAGCATTTATTTCAAAGACTATTTGAACTCAACTCATTGAAACAGAATTGATAATGAGTATTTATTATTAACATTTTTTTAATGTTTACTTTTTGAGAAAGAGACAGAGCATGAGCAGGGGAGGGGCAGAGAGAGAGAAGGAGACACAGAATCCAAAGCAGGCCCCAGGTTCTGGGCTGTCAGCACAGAACCTGATGCTGGGCTCGAACTCATAAGCTGTGATATCACGATCTGAGCCGAGGTCAGATGCTCAACCAACTGAACCACCCAGGCATCCTGATAATGAGTAATTTAAAAACCAAGTAGCACAAAAGATCCTTAATGAATCAAAATTGGCTTACTAAATTTTGACACTAAAGCTTCTTTAGTTTATTCATAGGTGTTCCCTTGGTCCCTTCCTTAAAAAATATTTACAGTTGTCTCAGGCCCAGTGACAAGAATCTTGCTTCCTACATTTTACAAATCCTATCAAATTTAAAACAACAAACACAAAAAGATTAATTGAGCTCATGCAATGGGAAAGGCACAGAGTAAGTGTGCACAGGTGACAAAAACAGCTACTGTTCCCGCCTTCTTGGGGGTTACAGCCTGGGAGAGGAGCACCTGAAAGAGAAAGCCACTGAGAAGGGGAAGAGTATCTTCAAAGTGAGAGAATAAGAGAGAACAGATCATTGTAGAAAAGCAGATGTAAGATCTCAAGTAGCATCCTCCTCTGGCTCATTTAGCATAAGGTCGCACTGCTTTCCAATACAATATGTTGCAGTACCTGATGTTCTAAATGATGCATTTTCCCATTTAGAAAATACTCAAGAAGGCCTATCTGAAAAGCCCCCCCCCCCGAAAAAAAATGTGGGCATGCTGTAGATGTTTCTAACAGGGATCTATCTCATCTTGAGCCAGGTCTAATGCTAGGGGTTCAAGGATATTTGGATATAACTGGGGAATGTTTGAGGAATCCCACAATGTCAACTCCCTAGAAGGTATGTCATGTAAGGAAGCTCAAATCAAAGAAATATGTAGCCAGGTACAAGAAACTGACTTCATAATAAGCTTTACCTGGTTTATTATTGAGGTACCAACTCTCTTATCACTTTTGTATATTTTCCATAGCTCAAATAGAGTCACACTGCAACATCTAACTTGGAGTGGTGGGAAAGTAAAGTACTACCTTATTCCCAGAAAGAGGAGAGACAGAAACACTGGAAAACATCAGTACTTTACCAGATCATTCCAAGTGTTAGCTTAGTGTAGATATGGATGGAAATCCTCAAGCGGGGGTGGGAGTGCAGACAGGTGTTGCTATTCTGGAGGGAAACCTGAAAGCACATAGTTAAATGAAGTGTGTGGATACTCTACTGCCCAGGATTCTTCCAATTCACTCATAGGACCAGAAAGGGCCATGATCCTTCCTATAAATTGCAGCATTACTTGGGACGGTGAGAAGCTGCCTATAATCTGGAAGCGGACAGGCCCAATGCTGTGGTTACACATGCTGGGATACCATGCAACAGTCAGAAGCAATCGACTAGATATGCATATTGCTAACTTGAAGGCATAGTGACAAGAGAAAAAATAAAAATCTACAGTTGTAATATATGGTACAATATGACATTCATTCAAAATCACAACGACAAGAACAGAGAGTGGGAGTGAGTAATGGAGATAAAGGAGTATATATACAAATGAATAAATTTGAGAGGCACTTTGAGCAGATCAGTGCTGACAGTGATTAAATCGATGACCTGAATCTAAGACCCAAAAAACTAAAACAAGCAAATAAAACCAACATACAAAACATAAGGGAGTTATTCCAACTAAACTGTAAAACAAATTTCACCCCAAACATTATTGTTTTAGGGTTCCCCCCTCTGTCGTAGGATACCCCGTGGTTTTGGCACAATGAATATATGGGCAGCTACCAATGAGCCCCTGGAGCAGTAGCAGTAAAGATTTTAATACTCAAAAGAGAAGCACGGAGTGCCAGCAGGACCCCTAGGACCTACCAGTGTGGCAGCATCTGGCAGGGGCTGGGGCTAAGGAGCAGGAGAAGACAGAGCCCACTTTGTGCTGCAGGAACAATGGCATACGGGTGTGACCATCTGGCTTAAAATTTGGAGCCTAGTGGAGCAGGGTCAGGGGCCACATACCCAGTGAGGAAGGACTTCCAGGGGCACAACATAACTGGACTCTCCAACAGAGTTTGGGAAGAATGCAACATCTCTGTGGGCAGTGGGATACCGTATTAGATCCCTTTGGAATGGAGATGGGACATAAACAGAGGGGAATAGAGAAGTCTGTAAAACTCAGGTATCTCTAGCTTCACTGCTTGAGGACATGTAGGTTATAGTTAAAAGAAAAAAATGTTGGTACATAAAGGAATATACTTCGGGTAACCAGAAAATCAATCCCCTAACAGAAAATTTCTCGTTTTATGATGATGTTCTGGGTATAAATGATGCATTAATGCAACTGAGTATATGGTTCCGTGAATTCAGCCTAACCTTTTCAGTGAGATGTGAAAATGTAGCCAGTACAAGAAAAACCCTAGCAATGAGTTTGTTGGAGATTACAAGAATGGGAGAAGAAGGGTTGAGTCTATTCTGCGAAGACAAATATATGCAAACTTGGTGTCTGTTTCTAGATTAGCATTTAAGAAAGGAAAGAGGGAGAAACAGCATCAAGTCACACAGTAAAAAAAAAAAGAAAAGTGATCGGATTAATCCAGTCGGTATGTCAAAGAGAATTAAGAAGGGATCTCAAAAATTACACTAAGGCTGAAATCTTCAGTGACAGGTGGAGTAGTCCCATCATTAATACTAACATGAAAACAAAGACTAGAGGATGTTTGGGGAAAATTTATAATTTCGGGTTATGAAAAAAAAAAACACATCAGTATCTGAGGCTCATAACATCCATAAATTATGGAGATATTCAAAAACACAAGAAAGAGTTATCAAGGGGAAAGGTATTACTTTGAAATGATGAGTTCTATTCCTTAGATATTCTCTGTTGCCACAGATTGCGATATTAGAAAGTTAGGGGAGAAAGGTCTCTAATCTGCCAAATACGTAATTCCATGTGCAATTAAATGTGTAATGTACTCTACAAGTTCAGTATTGCAGGCTCTAATTTATATATATGGAGTAGTGGAAGGAGAATGAGATACAGAACAAAAGAGAGATTTCACCATAAGCCAACCATTGGATGTCCTTCGGCAAGGAACTTTGCCTCTGACCTTCAATTTCCTGGGCTATAAAATGGAAATGACACTTACTACATCTCCAGAGATGTTAACTACTCAAATGAAATCACATATTTTAAAATGCTTGCTCAGTGGAAATGTGCTCTAAGACATTATTTATTTATATTATTCTAACATGTTCTTATAGTATTTCTTTCTGTATTAACTGTATTTAGTAGGACTGTCAAATCCTAAGAATGTCCCCTGCATAGCCCTGAGAATATTCAATAAGCTAAACTGCAGATGATGCACTCTTATTGGTGTTGATGCACTCTTATTGGTCTAGTCAAAGAGACCACTGGAAAGAAGAGAAAAGTAAAACTATGAGACATGTTTATACCAGGCACACATAAGCAAATTAAAGGTAAAATGTCCTGATTTATGACCCAAAATATAATTATAAAAGGGAGACATAAATTTTTTGCAAAATCTGACATGTATTTGATTTCAGGCTTTTCACACTACACTTTATTCTTTTATTCCAAAAAAATTTTTTTAGTGTTTATTTATTTTTGAGAGAGAGAGAGAAACAGAGTGTGAGCAAGGGAGGGGCAGAGAGAGAGGGAGACACAGAATCCGAAGCAGGCTCCAGGCTCTGACCTGTCAGCACAGAGCCTGATGCAGGGTTCGAACCCATGAACCGTGAGATCATGACCTGAGCTGAAGTCATATACTTAACTGACAGAACCACCTAGGTGCCCCCTGACGCTTAGCTTTAAAATCTATTGATAAAGTTGAACATTTATATTTCACTGGATTTTTGTCAATTCCTAATATGGAAAAAAAACATATTTCAAAAATGCATATTTGCTCAAGTTGCATTTTCTTAACCAGACCATATTCTAGGTAATCACTATGTCCCAGGGTGAAAATCAGTAGAACAAGTGGTTTTGACAACCACAAATGACAGAATTAACTACATAGCTAATCTGACAGATTGTGCGGAAATTAATAATAATAATAGCAACTTAATTAAAGCTAGTTGAATTGGTTAACATATTGATTACACATTTGAAGCAAAACAAGATGTGACTGAAACACTTTGACTCATTGCATCAACCCAATGCATTCCACCTACATAAAATTCTCTTTATGGCTCGCAAGGTCGTATTAGGTCTCATCTCTCTATACTTGCCCAGTTCTCATTATACACTAATATCACCTTTTCACTCTTAACTCCAGCTGCAATGACCTTCCCTTGGTTCTCTTTGTGCATTCTACTCTTTTCATTCTTCAGAGACTTCAAGCACACTCTATCTGCCATGTTCTTCCTCCTGTGCTTTACCTCACTAATTATGAATTATTCTTTTTTTTTGAAAATTAAAAAAAATTAACGTTTATTTATTTTTGAGAGACAGAGAGAGACAGAGTATGAGCAGGGGAGGGGCAGAGAGAGAGGGAGACACAGAATAGCAGGCTCCAAGCTCTGAGCTGTCAGCACAGAGCCTGACAAGGGGTTCGAACTCATGGACCACAAGATCATGACCTGAGCCGAAGGCAGATGCTTAACTGACTGAGCCACCCAGGCACCCCTGAATTATTCTCATCTTAACTCAAGGTCATTTCTTCATTTAAGTTATCCCTAACTCCAAACTTGACCAAATTCTCCTCTTCTCCATGGTGTTCTATATGTTTCTTCCTGGCACTTATTTTTTTTTTTAAATTTTTTTTTAACATTTATTTATTTTTGAGACAGAGAGAGACAGAGCATGAACTGGGGAGGGTCAGAGAGAGGGAGACACAGAATCTGAAACAGGCTCCAGGCTCCGAGCTGTCAGCACAGAGCCTGACGCGGGGCTCGAACTCACGGACCGCGAGATCACGACCTGAGCCGAAGTCGGCCGTTTAACCGACTGAGCCACCCAGGCACCCCGTTCCTGGCACTTATTTTAATGGTTATTAATATCTGTCTCTCCAAAAAAATAATAAAATCTTTAAGAGTAGAGACTATATATATTTTGTCATTATTTTATCCCTAATACCTATCAAAGTGCTTGCACATAATAGGCAATCTATATGTATTCATTAAAGGAAGTACTAAATATTTTGCCTTCAAATGGCAGAAACCCCATGCAATCCTCAAACTGTAAATAAATTCATTCACTCATTACCTCTAGTAGATCCAAATGGTAACAGTCATTGCCTGATATTTATTTTGTTGGTCATGTTGAACTAGTTATACAAAATCAATAGAAGGGAAATGACAAAGTTTATATTTAAGGGGACATTTTAACTCAATTTGTGAGCACATAAGGAAAGGCTGCTCCATTCACTTCATATTTACCCCCGTTGCTGTCACCTATAGTGGGTGAGGATTCCCGTACATAGCTGAGGGCAAAGTTGTCCACATAAGTGTTTCAGCTGTGTGTACGTGTGTGTGTGTGTGTGTGTGTGTGTGTGTGTGTGTGCATGTGTGCACACATGCATTTGTGTGAGAGAGAGAGAAAGAGAAAGAGAGAAATATTTGATAGATAGATCATCTATAAAAAGCTCTTACAACTATTTCCAAAAACAACTGGTACTTTCATTTGTGTGAAACTCAGAAATTCCCCTAGCAGTCAGCACATAAGAACTAAAGAACTAATCAATACCTGGCTTCTTTCCCAAAATCTACCTCTGCGTTTCATTATACTGTAGAGCCACGGTGGTCAGAATAAAGTAAGAAGCCCCATTTATGGATGGCTCTAGATTTCATAAGGAAGCAAGTCTGCAGGACTATGAAGTTTTTTTAAAAGGTCACATATGAAGTAAAGTTGAGAAACACTTCAACTGAGTCCAGTCCCTTATGGTTTGAAAATAAATAAAAAGAGGCAGCGTGATGAGGTGGGATTTACTTAGAATCACAAGATCTAATTGATGCCTTATGTCCACTTTTTAAAAAGTGTTTATTTTAATTCCAGTTAGTTGACATACCGTGTAATACTAATTTCAGGTGTATAATCTAGTGACTCAGCCCTTCTATACCTCGCTGCTCATCACAAGAGCACGCCACTTCTTAATTGCTGCATGACCTTAAGTACATTTTTGACCTGCGTGAGCTTTACTTGCCTTTATGTGTTAAATGGGGAACATAAAAACGACCTCAATGGGTTACACTTAAAAAAAAGTAATAACGCCTACCTTTTGTTGAGTCTATGCTACATACATTTACCTGTAGATTTCGTCTAAGCTTTTTGTAAAGTGGTATAAACTTCCCCAGCTTACAGTTAGGCTCAAAGAGTTCAAAGTCACACAACTAATGACCATCAGAGTGAATGGTATTGAATGAGATCGCTAGGGACCTGCAATAAAACTACAAAAGTTTTTTGCTGTTGACATCGCTGTTGAAGCTTCAGACCAAATCCCAGCAACTCTGGACCAAGAAGTGATGCTCAGTGGTCTCCGATCGTGGCCAACAACATCGCAACTGTGGTCGTTTGTCATGGGAAGCTTCTCTGTGATTTCTTACCCAACAATTTCAATTTCAGTTTCTCCAAATCTGAGGTAAATCAGGCAGGGACTCTCTCTGAGTAGAGATACCATGATAGAGTCATTGCTATTGTCCTTCTACATGCATGTTGTCATGTTGGAGAATTTTCAGAGTTGATTTTAAAAACTTTTTTTACACAAAAGGCATCCATGTCTTTTGGATTTTCTTTTTAAGTTCATTTGAAAGAGAGGGAGAAACGGAGCTGTCAACACAGAGCCCAATGTGGGGCTCGAACTCACAAACCATGAGATCACGACCTGAGCCGAAGTCAAGAGCCGGAGGGACACTTAACTGAGCCACCCAGGCACCCCTGCCTTTTGGATTTTGAGAGGTTGAGAGCATCATACGTAAAAGTACTTGGGCTTCAGGCATGCCTTCTTCAGAGCCGTGCTCATCTGCATATACACTCTGTGTAGCCCAGTAAAGACAACATACGTGACGGGAACACAGATGATGAGAATAAGAAGTTCAATTCCCTCTGTGGGAAAACTAAAAGCTACTGTAAAAGTCTGAACCTCAACCCTTTTACATACGAAATATTCAGAGCACACATAAAACATTTGACTAATTTTTTAGGGGGAGAATAAGGGTGTAGGAGGGAAAATCTGGCCTGAATGTTAGAACACCTGGTTGTGGGGCGTCTGGGTGGCTCAGTCGGTTAAGTGTCCGACTTCAGCTCAGGTCATGATCTCACGGTTCATGAGTTCGAGCCCTTGTTCGGGCTCTGTCCTGACAGCTCGGAGCCTGCTTCAGATTCTCCGTGTTCCTCTCTCTCTGCCCTGCCCCCGCCTCTCTCTCAAAAATAAATAAAAATTTAAAAAAAGGGGGGGGACACCCACCTTCTTTAAAACAAAACAAAACAAAACAAAACAACACCTGGTTGTAAATCTTGGTTGTACCACTTAGTAGCCATGTGAGTTTTATCTAAAGTCACAAAACGTCAGCCTGTTTTCTCATTTTGAAATGGCCATAATGATGCCTTCCTAGCTTACCTTCCAGAGCGCAGTAAAGCCCACACAAAATAGCATGAGAGACTGGGGCAAGGATATGATTCCCATATTATTGTTTTCATTTTATGGAGTAAACTCTTTTATTATAGGCAGTATTTTTCAAAACGTGTTCTGCAGAACATGTTTGTATTTTGTAGGAAAAGTAGTAGAAGTTATCTGTATGAGGGTTTTGTGCTCAAATATGTTTGGAAAATTCTGGGTTAAACAAAATCAACCCCTTACTTCAATACTTCTCAGAGCCTTTAATGAGCTAAGGTAAATCTCCAGAAGGGAGAATTCAATTCAATACTTTCCTAAATTTACTTAACCTCATACCTTTTATCTTCCTGGATTAGTATTGCCCAGAACACAGTTTTGAAAATTTAGCTCTTTGGAGAATTGATAAATACCATGTTGAAGTCTGGATCCACACATTATAATAATGACTGCCACACACTGAACATTTTCTATGTGCCAAGAACAGAGCTAAAATGTGTTAAATCTTGGAACCTGATTGAAACTGCTTAACAATCATTTGAATTGCATGCCTTACCCTTATTTTATAAGTGAGAAAAAATGATTATAGAGGTTAAGTAACTTAACCAGACTAATAAATCACAAGGCCAGGATGCAAATCCAAACCAAAGTCTCTGCCCTCGTTCACTGCTGAGCACTTGATTGAATGACTATATGGATGAGCCATGTGATCAGATACAATACATGTTTTAAACAGCACAAAGCAATTCGATAGACACTGACAGAACTTGGGAAGGAGAATCTACCTTCTACCTCTTTCCCCAGCTCATCTAAGCTTCCTTTTTAGAAAAAAAAAGTTTTAATGTTTATTCATTTTTGACACAGAGAGAGACAGAGTATGTGCAAGGAGGGGCAAAGAGAGAGGAAGACACTGAATCCGAAGTAGGCTCCAGGTTCTGAGCTGTCAGCACAGAGCCTGACACGGGGGTCGAACCCATGAACCGTGAGATCATGACCCAAGCTGAAGTCAGATACTTAACCAACTGAGCCACCCAGGTGCCCCATCATCTAAGCTTCTAAGAGAAGTTATTCAGCTGATTGGTCAGAGTCATGAGCATCCCCTCACCCACTCAGGATCACTTCTGTAGCATTTCCTGCTGTCATCCAGGTTTAGACCAGTTGGGTCCTCGGGCCAGACTGAGCCCTCCTGTTCTCCCTGTTGCTTTGCCCGTCAATGGAATGGGAAGGCTGCAATGGAATGGGAAGGCTGCCTTGCCCATCAATGGAATGGGAAGGCTCCTTAAAGTAGGCCTGACCAGGTCTTTGTTTTTCTGGTCTATCTTTTCTATAGGCTGTAGCACGGGCAGGTAGGCTACTGCTTGTTCCATATAGAGGCAGGGCGAAGGATGCTCAGAGAAACCTCAAGCCCCTGCCAAGTGTATTAATACCTTTCTTCCCAAAGTTCAGAATTATAAAACTATGTCTGGTTTTTAATTTCAGTATTCTTCCACAGGAAATTCCCTGCAACAATGCCAAAAGTAGGACCCTGTTTGACAAGTAACCATGAAATCATCAAAGTACAGCAAAAAAATACCAGAACTTCAAACAAAGAATATTGAGATCAAGATTAATCTTTCAAGAATATGTATGGAACCCAACTCAACAATAATTTGAACACAGAATTTCAGCATTTCAGCATCTGGGGACCTCTTTTTAAAAATACATAGAAAGCAATCTAATTTTATTTCATCCACACCAATTTGATTATTTCTATAGTAAGTGGTCTAAGGAAATTGGTATGACCCATGAAACCAGATAAGTTAGTATTATCAAATATCCTAAAACATGCCAAATTTATCCATCTTTGATCTTGTCATAAAATTAAGCTTATAATTCAGCGGTATAAGAAAGACATCGAGTGTAGAATTATCCCGTTACTAAAGTTGATCCATTCCTGTCAAACAGCTTTGATTAGTGGTTTTTATATTTTTAAAACTGAAAAACACTTTCTTCAAACATTTTATAGACAGCTCCGTGTATTAAGTAGAAAGAGCCAGAATCTGTCTGTGAGAAGCAAGAGAAAAAGTCTAGAAAAGCTGTCTGCTTTTCTAAATCCCTAGGAATTTACACAGCACTGTCTACAAACCACTGGTCTAGATAATTCTTCAGACAAAAATTGAAGAAAGGTGATTTTTCTCTGTTGTTTAAGTTAATAGATAATACTAAGCACATGGATAAGGCCATGAAATACAGAAGAAAGAATTTTGTAGTAGGAAGGAAACTTGATGATCACAAAATCTACTATGCACCAATTTTATGAATGAGGAAACAGGCACAGAGAATTTAACTCACTTGGCCGATATCACACAGCTAATTTGTAGCAGTCAGGAATAAAATTACTTTCTCCTGACACAGTCTGACGCTCTCCTAATACTCTACATGGACCTGGACAAACGATTTGGAAGTGGCGTATTTTGTTCCAAAATGCTTTAGTATAAGAGAGAGAATGATTCATTCTTCATTTTGAGACATAAGTACAATGTCGTCAGTAAACTAACACAATAATCAATGTATATTTATGGATCCTGAAGTCTCCCCCTGGTGTCGTGCCCAGTAAAAGACCTAGAGGGTATCACACAGTATTCATCCTTGCCTCTAGGGGGACAGCCATTGCCCAGCTGAACACGTTTGTCATTAGTTCTTTCAACATCGGGGACGCAGGCTGAGTAACAACCACCCGGCAGATGATCCCAGAGCAGTTCATAGGTTAAATTTGTTTATGACTGAAGTGTTCCAAAAATCAAAGATCGTAACCATGTAATATTCTCAGTTTATTCTGGGATGTTCTAAATCATTAGAAAACGTCTCTGACAATAATGGAATTTTTAATGAGAATGCTTCCCTTTTCATGTGCCATATTTTTAAGATACTCAAATTAACACGTTCACTCACGTGTCCCTGCACATTGTTCTTGCTGCTACTACCAGAGGAGTGCTGTGTTACACCAGCCCTAGGAAACTAGCACAATGACCCTGACAAGACTTGCTTATTAGGTGCATCCATATTAAATTGTCATCTTTACATCAAAAGTAGTCAAGGAACGGCAATGTCATGTGCTTAGCCTGTACGTGGTAGCTATGTAGGGGCAATGTTATTTTATGGCTTGTTGTCTCCAAGAGGCTTCATGATTCAGCAAAGGAAAAATTAGCAAACTTTATTTATTATTTTAACGTTTATTTGACATTGCTCTCAACATTATTGTTAAGAGCCAGAGGACAGAGCATGAGCAAGAGAGGGGCAGAGAGAGAGGCAGACACGGAATCCGAAGCAGGATCCCAGCTTTGAGCTGCCAGCACAGAGCCCGATATGAGGCTCAAACTCACGAACCGCGAGATCATGACCTGAGCCGAAATCAGACACTTAACCAACTGAGCCACCCAGGCACCCCAAAATTAGCAAACTTTAAATCATACGCACTATAGTTCTTCTTACATAAGGACATCTTAAGAATGTAAAAACATGCTCTGCTATATTGCTATACGCTTTCAAGTATCTGGTCTGTCCAGAACCATAGAAATGTATCTATAACTTTGCATTATTTATAGATTTATTTCTGAGCTACTCGCCTTAACCAATTCCATACAAAAAAAGTGGTCTTTTTCCTTTTTTTTTTTTTTTGTCTGACTCATGATTCATTTTTCTGATCACTGATCTTCCCCTCCTTCATGCACTGAATCTAGCATTTTCTTAGTATTTTTTTTTTCTAATCTGAAAATACCTTCATTTATGGTGATCTAGTATACTGAGTTACTTGAGTATTCAGGGCTATGTGGTATTAAAAAAATGACATCACATAGTACATTGATGGTAGATAAGTAATCTGATAAGAATAAAGTCCTTGACATGTAGCCACCGCAGTAGAGTTTCTATGGGAGTAGGATTGGCAATACAAAATCAATTGTAACTTTCAAAGGTAAGATGAGCAAAGATGTATGCAGACCATATTGTTATGGGTCTAGACATGTTGTTACTTCTCGTAGGAGTGATGTAATGACAATTTGCAATATCATTCAACTTAACCAGCTGCAAATTCAACTGGGCTTTGAATAAATGAAGAAGAAATTGGGGCATTCATTCATTAATATTTATGACTTCCTGATGAAACTGAGGAACATCTAGACCATGTCTGAAGATTTGCTGAAATACTCCTAAAAAAAGTGACACATCCTTTACAACCTATTACAAAGACTAAGCAAATTTAACAGGAAGGATGTTGTCTTTATCTCATCTAATTCCCTCCAGCGGAAATTTAAGCTTCTTTTAGGCAGTCTGTTCCTTCTCGTGTTTTAATTGGTGTTCACAGAAGATACTATCTTAACATGGGTTTTGAAGGGACCAAAGTTCCACTCAAGAAAGTTGGAAGGCCTAAATGTTAAAGGAAAACTTACTGGAAAACATGAAAACAGCAAGATTATGTTTGCATTGCACGACAATAAGATGAGAGAACAAACAGTCATCAATATCCCATGGGAGAATTATTACACTCCTCATGAACTTTAACAGGAAATGTGTTAAATTTCTAAAGCATCTTTTCTCCATGATATTTTAGCAAAGAAAACAGTTTAAAATTTTGTGTCTATGGGCAGAAATTGAAAAATGTTAAGATTTTATTTCTTTTTATTTTTTTTAAAAATCAATGATTATTTATGTTGGAAAGAGAGAGTGAGGGAGAGGCAGGCACAGAATCTGAAGCAGGCTCCAGGCTCCGAGCCATCAGCACAGAGCCTGACGCGGGGCTCGAACCCACGAACTGCAAGATCGTGACCTGAGCCGAAGTCGGATGCTTACCTAACACAGCCAGCCAGGTGCCCCGAAAAATGCTAAGATTTTAAATACAATCTAAAAAGGGTGTGCTTGAAAGGTTCTTTGAGAGCAGAAGGGATGGATGGAGGCTCTACAACTGACCTGGAAATGGTTACCTTTGTGACGCCTTCAACACTCTGCTCAAGTGTTGTGGATTTTGTTTTGGTTTGTTTTTTTTGTATGTCCTATATATCTTACTTCCTGAATCTTGATGGAAACTGTGTGAGTATTGACGATAAACTGGGTAAGTACTCAGAGACCAAGGAATTAGTTTGAAAGGACAGAAATTAAGGTTTTTTTTATCATAAATCGGGCAAAATTAAGGTTTTTGGAAAGAAGTGAATCTTTTATTTTTAAGAATGGTTCTAGAACTGGAATTTCTAAAAAACAATTATTTCTGAAATTGTTAGCCTATGGACTAGTAAACATAATTTTCCTTAAAGAAGTCTTCTTCAATGTTTTGTTATGAAGAGTGACACTCCTTTTACCTCATAGAAATTGTTTCATGTACAAAACCACTATTTTGAATGCTCATTATATCCAAAAATTGTACACATGGAGTTTTTAATCTTAACCTTCAAATAGCTCCAGGAAGCAGATATTGTCTTGTTCACTTAAAGGATGAGAAACTGAAGGACCGTAGAAATTAAGTAACTTGACCATGGTCATAAAGGCAATGAGTGACCAAACCACAATTCAAATCCCAATGAATTTGTCTCATTCTCACTCTATGAGAGCAAGCATACTTAGATTAAATTAGTTCTCTAGAGGATACTCAAAAAATTGAAAATAGAACTACCATATGACCCAGAAAGTCCACTTCTGGGAATATATCCAAAGGAAATGAAACTCCTAACTATGATATCTACACCTCTATGCTCATAGTAGCATTATTTGCAATAGCCAAGACATGGAAACAACCTAAGTGTCTACTGGTGGGTGAAGGATAAAGAAGTTGTGAGATATACACAATGGTATACTAGTCAGCCATAAAATAAGGAAATCCTACCATTTGTGACAGTATGGATGGAACTTGAAGGCATTCTGCTAAGTGAAATACAGAGAAAAACAAATACTGTATGATTTTACTTACATATGTAACATCTAAAAACAAACAATTGAAAAAAAACCACAACAGACTCATAGAAAAACAGATCAGATGTGTGGTTACCAGAGGTGGAGGGTGGGGGAGTTGGAGGAAGGTAGTAAAACGTACAAGCTTCCAGCTATAAGGCAAATAAATAGTAGGGATGCAATGTACAATATGATGACTATAGCTAACACTACTGTATGGTATATAGGAAAGTAGTTAGAGTAAATCCTAAGAGATCTCAACACAAGGATGATCTTTTTTCCTTTTTCTTTTCTTCTTTCTTTTCTTTTTATTGTATCTGTGTGAGAAGATGGTTGTCAGCTGAACCTACTGTAATCATTTCACAATATATGTAAGTCAAACCACTATGCTGTAGCCATAAACTTATACAGTGATGTATGTCAATTATTTCTCAATAAAACTAGAAAAAATTAGATCTCCACAAATATTCTTCTGATATTATACAAATATATTTAAAATAATCAGCCTATAAGAATGTGTTAGGCTTGTCCCTTGAAATTCTTATTATTAAGGGGCTCTGTTTTGCAATGAATGAGCAGTTTCACTGTCAGTGTTCCAAAACTTTAATTCTCAGCATACTAATTTACATAGTAATTTTATTCCAGTTTCTTTCTATTTTGCTTAATTTGACAAGAAAATTCTAGTACTATGGAAATTTACATTAGAACCCATCTAGGACTGCAACTCCCCATATCGATAGCCTTAGGCATCTACTGATATGTAAAAACATAGTTTTAAACAGATATCAGACATAAAATCTAGGATATACCATTATGAAGAATGGTAACAAGCTTTGTTCATTTATTTGTAAGAAGATAGACTGGTGTTGGTGAGATGGAATATCAGGAAGGAAAACAAGAGTGTTGTATTAAATTGAATAAATAAGCCCTGAAAATTATTCTTAAAACCGTGTGTGTATGTGTGTGTGTGTGTGTGTGTGTGTGTGTGTGTGTGTAGATAAAAATAGTAATAGTTGGCTCTGCTAAGGGAATGGTAAGATGAACATCTTAAATATTATCAAGGAGAATATAAATTGCCTCTTTTAAATGTTTTTAATGTTTATTTATCTTTGAGAGAGACAGAGACAGAGCACGAGCAGAGGAAGAGCAGAGAGACAGAGAGGGAGACACAGAATCCAAAGCAGGCTCCAGGCTCTGAGCTGTCAGCACAGAGCCCGAGGGAGGGCTCGAACTCAAGAACTGTGAGATCATGACCTGAGCTGAAGTCTGACACTTAACGGACTGAATCACCCAGCTACCCCGAGAATATAAATTGCCTTAATGTCAGTTAGAATATAAGTTACCTCACTATATATGCCCAGGCACTTAAAAATATTTGGCAAGAGTCTTAAAATATTTAAACTTTGTTACCACATAGTTGAACTTCTAGAATCTCTTAGGCTAAAATTAACCAAAGATGCTGATAGAACTTATATACAATTTTGCTGTTCATGGTATTATTTTACATAGCAGAATGTTGGACACAATTTTATGTCCCACAATAAGGCAATGGCTAAAAATTATGCTAGATTCTACAATAGATAATTGTCTAATAATTGAAATTATATTTCAAAAACATTTGATGGCATGATGAAGAGTAGATTATAAAATTATCTATAGTAGGAACTCAGTTTTATGTGTCCATACGCTCATAGGGAAAATAGAAAAATACCAAAATATTGATAGTGGTCATCTCTAATAAAGTTTATTTTCTTTATTGTTGTCTATTTTTATTCTGGAAGTTTGTGTATTATATTTTTATTCTTTTTTTTTAAGTTTATTTATTTATTTTGGAGAGAGTGCACACATGAATGGGGGAGGGGCAGAGAGAGAGGGAGAGAGAATCTCCAGCAGTAGGCTATATTCCAGTAGAATATATTTAGACTTAAATTAGTAATTACTCAAGCCAATTTGCATTTTTACCTTTATAAATCCAGATAGCCTTAATATAAAATTACACAGATATTATTTATATTTATTTATTTGTACCTACAAGTTTATGACAGGAATAATGATAGGAATGGATCTCATTCTAATGCCTTACACTCAAATAAGAGAAATGAAACACAAGATTGACAGCAAAGGGGAAGATAAGTTAGATATGCCTTGGAGAATTCTCATTCCAGGTGGCAACACAAAGCTGTATTTGTCATTTTAGAAAAATCACAACAAAATCCCTGCTTGCTGATTTTGTTGTTGTTGTTGTTGTTGAAAAATCAGGCCAGTATTTTTTTTATTTGTACCAAATAAATGAATATACAGCACACGAAAGAGCTGCTAGGTCTAAATCCACTATTTTAATCAATGCTGAATAACAGCACCGGGCTGGTTCCAAGGAAACGTATTGTTATAGTTGACAACCTTCACCGACTACTCTAGAACGTTATTTTAAAGGCCTCGGGAATTAAAATTAAAACAAATGCCTTAAGCCTTTTCAAAACTCTGTCCCAGAACATAAAAGCCAAGCGCCTGTTCCCCAGAGCAATATGGAGAGATGCATTTGGCTGAGGTTGAAATATCTCTTTAATGTGAGTAACCGGAAGAGCTATGATTGAACAATGCTAAGTAACCCTCTTCTGAAGATTAAAGAAAAACGAAACAAAACAAAACAAAACAAAACACAAATGTAGGGTTATTTAATCAACAATACCCATTCTAAAATAGAAAATGACCCTGATACATTCAAAATCATTGTACACAACTTCTAAACTCTAATTTGGCACATACAGCATTGTGAATAAGTAAAATTTAGTATCCAGTTCTCCTTTAATATTCTCTTAACAGAATAAAACAGAGCAAAACATGACCCATCTCAACCAGTTGTGACTTTCATTACCTTCTTTTCAAGAGTTATAGCTTAGAAAGGAAATCTGTAGCAAGGTTGCTCTGCTGTGACAGAATTCTAAACGCTTATATAACTATAAATCATGATTTTGGGCGGTGCCTGGGGGCTCAATCGGTGAAGCATCTAACTTCCGCTCAGGTCATGATCGCACGGTTTGTGGGTTTGAGCCCCGCATCAGGCTCTGCACTGACAGCTCAGAGCCTGAAGCCTGTTTCGGATTCTGTGTCTCCCTCTCTCTCTGCCCCTCCCCTGCTTGCACTGTCTTTCTCTCTCTCTCTCTCTCTCTCTCTCAAAAATCAAAAAACATTAAAAAAATTTTAAATGGTGATGTTTTTCATATTAAAAGATTAACATAATTGAAATTTAAAGTGTTCAGTATATATAAAAAATGAGTTAACTTAAGATTGTCCCATTTTTCCCATTTGTACTTTAATACATATTTTTCTAGGAAATAGATTTAAAATATATTCATTTGAGAACTAACTGTAAAGTTCTGAATACTTATGATAACTTTTCCCTATGAAAGTGTTTGTGGAAATGATACTAGGAAGTCCAAATGGATTCTCCTAGTCCAACCCAATGCTTTAGAGATTAGGAAACCAAGGACCTGTCAGAAATCAGATAAAATGCCGGGGGGTGGGGGGTCCTGCCTCACCATCTAGGACTCTTTCCCTCCTCCCACACTGACCTCTATCTATACAATAAACGCTAAGGAAAATGTTAGCTAAAGTGACTCCAGTTTTAAAATTTATAAAACTATAACAGTGTAAGCTTTTTGTTTGTTTCCTTAATACTTCCTAAGCCTTGCTCAATAGTTATGAGCTGAAAACAATGTCATAATGCAAGTTCATTAGAGAGACATGCTATAGACCGAAAGCATGTACAAAATGCATTGTTTCTTTCCAGGATTTGAGCTCAAGACAAAACTCAAAAAGGCACCCATCTGCTTTGAGTCTTTATTTATTATAATGACATACTGAAATAATAAGAGGTCAAAATGGTAACATTTTCAGAAGATGCTCTTCAATGGAGTGCATTAAATTGAGTTTTCCAGGTTAGTAAAATATGAAGTCGTTTTTGTTCATCTGGGGGAATATAGTATCTTCGCAATTTTTAAGAAACTCTAGATAAGATATAAATCGAGGTGACCATCTCAATAGAGGACTTAGGAAATTACTTAGTGGCCGTGACTCTTCCATTGTAATTAATGAGACCTTTTTATTACAATTAAACATTACTCAGTGGTCAGCATGCCAATACAAATATTATCTCATCTTCACTGCTTTCTTCACCTATCTGATCAAGTAACAATGGCTTATCTAGCTCCACATATAAAGTTTTCAGAAAGAAGGATATGCGATATTATTCACTTGTTTTTACATTTCACTCTCAAAGAGAAAAATGGAAAATTAACTTTGTACTTTTGTTGGGAGAGGACTAGAGAAGAATGATTGGATCTCTTAGCACAGGAAGTTCCACTTGGCTCTTTTACTTCCCTCTAATTTTTCCATGAGATGGAGATAATTGTAGGAAGCTGTAAATAATAGCACAGAACTTCAGAGATTTCTAGTTTTTAAACGTACTTTAAGCGGAAAGTTTTCTCAAAGAAAATCTTACACAGAACTTCCATATATAAAAAGGTAAGGGTCCAGCTTTTATCTCTGAAGTGCATGGGGAGAGATCAGTCCTGGGAAATCCAGCCCTCCCCCCCCCGCCCCCGCCATTACTGCCCTGCACTGACATCTTTACACAATCCCATGTCTCTGCAGAACTCAGCATGGTTGTGGGGTGCCTGGGTGGCTCTGTCAGTTGAGCGTCCGACTTAGGCTCAGGTCATGACCTCGCGGTCCATGAGTTCAAGCCCCGCGTCGGGCTCTGTGCTGACAGCTCAGAGCCTGGAGCCTGTTTCAGATTGTGTGTCTCCCTCTCTCTCTGACCCTCCCCCATTCATGCTCTGTCTCTCTCTGTCTCAAAAATAAATAAACATTAAAAAAAAATTTTTAAGTGCATGGTTGTGACTGACACAAAATGATACAAATGAATGAGAAGAGAATAAGTGAAGGAGTTAGTCTATGAGTGTCACTGTCTTGCTAGGTTAATAAAGTTTGTGCATGATACCTACACAAGTCTGCAGGACGCCCGATGCATTAAAATAGGAATTTAAGCCCAAGTAGCTAAGAGCTTTTAACTAAACTTAGAACCAAAAATGAATTCCTGAGAAACATTCTAAGTGAAGTATGTCTACATATCATGGTTAGATTAAGAATAATGAGAATAGGAATTATTAGCTCCTTTAACAGTTGCTCAATAAGTCTCTGTAGTAATCAAAAATATATCTTTCTTTACAATTAATTATTTTTATGTTTGGAAATTTTTGTGTCTAGAAGTAATTGGACAGGGGGAAAAAGCCCTAAGGTCTTGATATTTGCAAATGCTTTGTGTCAGTAGACTAATAAAAAGCCAAGTTATAAAACTAAAAATAATATGTGCTGCTGAAGAATCCATCTTCATATTCATTTAAATAACTGGTGAGAATATGAAGTTCTTCCTGTTAAAAAGAGAACGTCTTTTCCAAACTCGGAATGAGTTACGATAATGAAATTATTAATATACTTACTAATTTGATAAGGATATTGGTATATTAGCCCATATAGTTAGATCTGAAGAGGACCTTCAGTATGTTTTTTTCCCTCTAAAAAAATGTAGAACAGAAGTTGTGTCCCCCGATATCTATTCTCCTTTTTTTCTAAGTTTTTTCCAATTTTAATTGGATGACCAGGACGCATGACCATTTGGCTACAGACTAGTTTTCCCATCCTCTCTTGCAGTCCGTGACCATGTCTGGGCCAGTGGAGCACTGCAAAAATATGTGCAATTTCTGAATCATTTCCTTAAAGATAAGTCTGCATTCCCAGTGCATCCCTGTTTCTCTTATTCTTGGCCAAGAACAGCCAACTGAAGCAAATATTAGACCTAAAGATGGAGGCCCCATGTTGAAGCCAACTGACCAGACTTCTGCATGACCACACACTTACCATGAGAGAGAAATACTCTTCTATATAATTCAAGTCCCTGGATTTTGAAGGTTTTTTGGCAACAAGTCCCTGGCCTATACCTTAACTAGAAATGAATGAACTTGGTGCCATGGAGGGTGCTGCCATAAGCAAACACATTGTCTTAGTGGCTGAGTTGGAGACCATGAGGACACAAATAACCACAGACTGGAAAACTAATAACCTTTGTTATGGCTTGGCAGAATATTTAGTAAAACTGTCAACTAATGGGGCATCTGGGTGACTGAGTCTGTTAAGTTTCCAACTTCAGCTCAGGTCATGATCTCACAGTTCCTGAGTTCGAGACCTGCGTTGGGCTCTCTGCTGACAGTACAGAGCCTGGAGTCTGCTTCAGATTCTGTCTCCCTCTCTCTCTGCCCCTTCCCCGCTCTCTCTCTCTCTCTCAAAAATAAATAGAAACATGAAAAAAACCCCTGTCAATTACAAAGAAAGGAAGGCCATACCTACAAATTCTGTTGCTCTAAGGGAGATTATAAGGAAAAGGCTATTTGTTTATATTAGCTGTCCCTTGATACTTTTAGTGCAGTGAATATGATGTGTATGTGTAGAGAAAAATACCTAAAGGGGCAGGCTATTGTCAACAATTTTCAGTATCTGTTCTGCTTTTATCTCTTTCTGCAGGCACAAAAGTAGGGACAATGGTACCAGGGAAAAGATCACTTTCATAGCATTGCCAGCAACTAGAGTGGCCATGTGATTAAGTTTAGGCCAATGGAATGTGAACGAATGCTATGTATGAATTAAAGAATGAATGAATGAACATTGAAAATTGTCACTAATTAGAGAGAAAAAATGCTAAAACTAAAAGGTTTATGAATTAAAATTATGATCTAATGGGACAAACCACAATTCCCCACTTGGGATTTAAATAGCACTATAAAATTATCTCTAAAATGTCATCAAATCTTCACAGTGAACTAATAACCAGTTGATAATTCAGATTACTTTTATAATTTGGGTTACTCTTGATTTTTTTATTTAATCCAATTAGAGGGAGAATATTTGATTTGGAATTACAATTTTTTTGAATTCTTTTTGTTTCTTCATGTTTCACAAATTGAGCATAAATTAAAAAAAAAAAAAAACTCATGCTAACAGATAATCCAAATTAGTTTTGGTCAGTCCAAATATTTGAACATCTACTCTCATATTAAATTATTTATTTTTACTGATTTTTAGAACTTATCAATATCCTTTTTTATTCTACTTGTCATGGCTTATTTAATTATATGTTTTTCTGCATTTTAAATTGAAAGATTTACTCAGTAGGTTCCTTTAAAATTTCATAGAAAACCGCAGGTACAGATGGTCCATTACTAGCAATAAAAAGGCAAAGTAAAATTATGCAAAACCCTTTGGAATGCAATTCATTCCACAGCTATCTCAAGAAAAGTGTCTGTGTTTAAAATCTAATGTGATAAGACTTCCTGCTGATACAACAAATCATCCTAAAAGAAGTGTTGTATCATCTGAATTATCTGCTTTTGACATGAAGGAGAGACTACCTAATTGATTTTAATAAACAATAGCTATGAATAGGATTTCAATCTGTCATGGTTAGGTCCTAATTCCCTATATGATTTGATAGACAATGACATTCAAAATCACAAATTTCTGAATCTTGTATCTCCTATCTACTAATGTCTTCTTATAATTATAATAGAACTTTTCTATATACCTAGAATTACTATGCTTGTTAATATTTCTGTAGGGATAGTGGCTTAAGAAGCTTTTGGTTGAATGGGGCATGGTAGTGTATGCTAATAGATTTTGGAACCAAAACACAAATGGGGTTCAAATTTTCTCTTCACGTTTTGTTATTTATATCTGTTTGGGAAGATCTTTTAATCTTATTCTTCACCTATAAAATGATAACAATTAAAGACAAGTCTTTAAATAGTTGTAGAGTATCATTATAGATGTGAGAGTACTTACCATAAAGTCCGAGCAAATATTAATTAGTGTTATACCTCTATGTTGGGAAGAGAGGAAGAAAGATAAACCAAAAGACTGTGGGTTAGAATCTGATGCAGCTGACTGCCTTTGAGCTAATTTTCTTAGAAGTGTGAGGAACAACATGAAGAAAAATTTGCATTGACAGCAGAAGGGAGGAAAAATTACAAGAACTTTCTGAAAAGGAATACAAGATATGAATCAAGGTGAGTGGACGAAAGACCCAGGGAAGGAAGAAAGGAGGAGCGTGCTTAAGAAAAGTAGATGAGCAAATAAGTAAAGCCTTCTCCACTGATGCCTTGTCAGAATATACATGGAGGAGGAAAGACTACACATTGTAAAGAATTACGGATAGATTACGGTCCTGCAGAAATTCATTCTGTCAATACCCCCAAATAGGATCTTATCCATATGAGTGAAAGGATTAGGTTAAAAGTATGAAAGACGAATCCTGTTCTTAAAGTAATTAGCCAGTAGATGTGGAAATGTTATACTTCAATGAGAATTTATGTTTGGATATTGAAGCACCAGTGTTACTTCAAGCAAAGCGCATAATCAGATTATATCTGATCAACAAAGAAGAAGGCAGAGTACCTCCACATTTCTGGAGCAGCTGTGTGGTAATTATTCTGTAATTAATTTCCTTTGTGTGTGTGCGTACGTGTGTGTATGTTTTCTTCTCAGTATTATTTCTTCATCTTATTCAGCAATTTAAAAGAATCTTAATTTCCTGGAATTTGCTTGAAGTTTATTATGCACGAAGATGCTGAGATGCTGAGTTTAAAGCGACTTCCTGTGTTATTTCTTATAAAGCTACTGTTGAATTTCATTCCTTGTACAAAATCTATTTGAAATTAAAAAAACAAAACAAAAAAAACCCCCAAAAAACTAAGAATACACCAGTCTGTATTCATAGCACAAAAGGTACTGTATCCTGAACAATCTCATTTCTCATGTAACTATGGAGTTCTGATATGAAGCCAATCCAAAGAAAGATGTTTTTCCTAGGGCCCATTTTCTCTTTGCTTATCACTTAAAACCCTTTGAAAGATTTCACAGGGATTAATGGTCAGCACCTGGGGAGGAATTGGGGCTGTTTCAGCGCTGTTGAGCTAGGCTGACACAGACAGCATTCTTCAGCGTTCTGGGGTACCAGGCACACGTTTTTAGCCTTCATCACCATCCTAAAGAGATGAAACTCCCTTGAAGTCAGTGGGAGATTCATTTTAAAATTAGTTCTGTAGGAAACAGAGTAATGTGAGAAACTGGACGGCAGACAGTATTTGAATAAGGCAGACACAACGTGTCAGGTAACACAACTTTTTATATGAGCTCAAGTGTTGGTGTGGATGGCTCTGTGTGTGCATGTGTGTGTGTGTGCGTGTGTGTGTGTGTGTGTGTGTGTGTGTGTGCATGTACAGAAGACGCTGTGGGAAATGTGCATTTGAGCACTTGCTTTGCTTCATTAACTTCCATAGTTCAGGAAGCCTCTCAGCATTTGTTTACACACAGTACCTGTGGTCACATAACTCTGCATAAATATCAAAACCAGTGTCCATCATGGCAGAAGGAGAGTAAACTCTCTCTGGGCTTATGCATCCATGTCCTCAAAACACGATTTGTTTATCTTAGTTTACGGCACGGTCTTCATTGGAAGCAACTGATATATCAAAAGGGGTTTGAGACTGGATTTTAAGAATCCAAAATGAAACAGAAATAAGGAATAGCATTTATTGAGAAGAAATCAGGACACGTCGCCCATCTGATACCTCAAACTTGTAGCAATGACTGAGTTAGGGGAAGATACTAGGAGTCCACATGCAGTGAAATTCTCCTTTTGCTACTTGCCAGGAACTACAACAACACAAATCTGGAACTTCTCAGTAATTGGCATGTCATACAAAAGATCAAAAAGAAGACATGAGTTCAGAGAGAGCCTGGGTGACTCGGTCGGTTGAGTGTCTGACTCTTGATTTTGGCTCAGGTCATGATCTCATGGTTGGTGAGATCGAGCCCTGCACAGGGCTCCGTGCTGACAGTACAGAACCTGCTTGGGATTCTCTCTCTTCCTCTGTCTCTGGTCCTCCCCAACTCATACTTTCTCCCTCTCTCTCCAAATAAGTAATGAGCTTAAAAAAATATATATGACTTCATTCCTGTATCTCAACATGGATCAGCCTGTATTCACAGAGGTCTGTAAGTCGGCCTCTCCATTTCTTTCTTGGAGTCAGTTTAGTAATTGCAGGGCAATGTCTCCAAAGGGTGAGTCCTGGGAGGGGGGGGATTGTAATCAGCAAGAGAGACACTCTGGGCAAGAATTATAAAAGACAGCTTCACATATGCCTACTCTAGAAGCAAACACAGGTGCTTCTGGTGAAGAACATGCCTAGGTCGTCATTAACCATGTTAGTAAACTGCCAATCACTTCAAAAATCGAACCCAACTTCTCTGGTTGCAACTAGCTCACCACTCAGAAGGGAGGAACAACATAAAGTTCAAGGATTAACATGACTGTGTGTTTCCTCAACTTGGCTTCTCGGAGAATTTGAGTCCAAAGAGGAGTATTAAAGGAGAAGAGAGAGCTCCTCTGGGAGAAGTGGGGCCATCATGAAGGGCTTGCAGTTAGAGTTTCTGGTACATGCCTGTCACAGAGGCAGAGAATAGGGCAACAGGCAGGTCAATGTTACCACCTGGATGTGCAAGAGATTAGGCTAGTGATTCAGAAGTCTTATTAGCTATCATATGTCTAGTTACAGAAATGCAGAGACACATGTATGTGCATACAAGTGACACAAATATGTATGCATAGACAAGTAAGCATAACCCCCACAAATCTTTACTTTTGCCCCCACCTTCCCTTGCATCCACGTCTCTCCAAGCAGAAGAAGCACGTGATTTACTTTCTCTTTTGCATCTCTCATTTCATAGCTCCCTGCGTAATGCGTTGCCTGCAGCGGGCTCTCCATCAAGATATGTTTACTAACACTGTGATCAAAGTGTTTCCAAACAGTTCGGATTTCAACTTTGGGAATGACAATGCAGTTGATGTGCACAGGCACATTGAACTGATAAAGAAAACTGAAGTTCTTGACCACTTCAATCAGACACATTTGCAATTAGCCAAGAAGCATGACTTAACTCCCACAATAGGCCAGGCACATGACCAGGCCCCTTGCAATCATTAGTGCGTTCCTTATTCGTTAGGCTATCACGTGAAGGATCACCTGACTTATTTGTGGGAGCAAACGAATATGTTTAGGATACTAAAGAAACAACTTACCCTAAGGGGGGGGGGGATATAAAAGCTTTATATGAGGATAGTGATCCAAGTTGGGAGAGAGCAAAAGTGTCTATAAATATAGCATGAATATATATATGGTGCATAGAAATAAATGTGTGTTACCACTACAGTCAGCTGTACCTTGGGTCAGCTAAATTACATACATCCATATAATCAAAACCTTTAGGAAAAATTATATCATGATAATATTTTTGCCATGTCACATATGCCTTTCCCTTGGGGAAGTTAATTCCCAAAAGGACTTCACTGATTTATTCTGTAAGTTAACATGGCAGGATAAATAAGACTATAGTATTTACAGCTGGCTCGGAGCTCTCTTTAGGGAGAAAACTAACTTTGTTTAGGAAAACACCTTGATATGCTGCTTTAGGTGTGTGAACCCCAAGGGGATGTTTTGGAATGATCTCGGAAGAGAAAAAAAAAAGATAACTTCATGAGTCCAAAATTTTAATAGGAATTTAAAAGAAAACAAGAAATAGGAGAGGGAAAATACCAGAACTTGCCATCTTTGAAAGGAGAGAGACAGAGACAGAGCTACAGACAGAGATACAGACAGAGAGAACAAAGGGACATGGTAGGAGGCTCAGATGTTGGAACTCAATAATTCCAGAGTTGGGTAGCTGGTGGGTAGCTTGTAGTCAAAAGACTTTAAAGAACAGGGCTATCTAATATCCAATATTAAGCAGTTTGGGAATGATTGCTGCTATACAACCCTCTTCTGTTGCCCCCATCTTGGTAAAATCTGCTGCATCTACAAATGTCTCGTGGGATGGCATTTTGGAGAAATCAGAGTTGGATATTTCACCTTTGGGTGAGCATAGGGCAGAGTCATAAAAAAAACTACAGAATATGAACCACTCATGGGAACAAGCATTCAGTAAGCAGAAAAATTCAGCATCAGAAGTAACCGTGAGAATATCAGCCATTGGAATCTTGTTGAGAACATCAGATTTAGCATCTAGAAACAGGGACTGTTGCAATTTTTTAAGTAAATCTTGAAAGATGGTATGACCTTAACTGATAATGAAATATATTAATATCTGTTTAGGGCAAGATTGGGTTCTAGAATGAGGAATTTCTAGTTAGCTCCTGAGACATTCACAATAAAGAAAAAGTGAGGCGAGGGGAGAAGAGAAGAGAAATACAAGAACATGTAGAAACATAAAATAACAGAAAAGCTGTTATAACTAAACTCAAATTATTTGGGCTAATGCAATAGAGTGTAGGGGAAATTGGCTCCAAATAACATGTTCTGGGAAGACCTTTAGTTGTGTATATTTACAGCCTCCTTCCTGGGACCATTGGTACATAAGTCAGAGCAATTCAGAGATGTTTATACATTCAGCCGAAGTTAAATAGCCATCACTTGTCTGCCAATATAAGGACGATATCTGGCATGAGTGTTAACTAAAAGCTAAAACATGGTTACTCTGATCCTTGCCTGTAGTCAATCATAAATGGAGGTGAATTCTCAATCATTACTAAAACAAAGAAGGGCACATTTAAAAAGTGAGCCAAATTCTTCTTAGTACGTGTAGTCACTGACATTAGGTGTTTCCATCCAATCTTTTTGGTTATGGGCCACAATCAGATTTTCAATAAGTAGGTTTATAATAAGGGGAAATTTAGATAAAGAACTGACATGGAACATGTATATATAATACACATCAGGCAATAATTACCATATATAGCATTATCCATTGTGCACCTTGAGATATTTCTGTAAAAAAGCAGTTCTTCACAGTTCTTCTGCAGCATCAGATCAGAGAGAATATAATTCCCCTGCATTGAGCATGATTAGACCATAGTTGGAATATCACCCTCAGGCTTTTTTTTTTTTTTTAGTTTTTGTTTACTTATTTTAAGAGCAGGGGAGGGACAGAGAGAATGGGAGAAAGAGAATCCCAAGCAGGCACTGCGCCCAGCACAGAGTCCCAGGCGGAACTCGAACTCATGAACCATGAGATCATGACCTGAGCCAAAACCAAGAGTCAGATGCTTAACTGACCGAGCCCCTCAGGCACCTCCACATGCAGACATTTTAAGATCATTAAGAAAAAGACTAATGCTATTTGACACAACTGTTATAACAGCAATTAACATTCACTGAGTACTTACGCGGCTCTAAGCACTGTTTATGTGATATCTCAAGTTAATTCTTACAAAAATCCCATGAAGTAGTTACTATTCATATTTATATTTCACAAATGAGGAAACTGAGGCTTAGAAAAGTTCAGAAAAGCTAAGTTGTCTACCAAGATCACAGCTATGAAGCATCAGGTAGAAATCTGGGGCCTTTACAAGAATTTACCTGTAAGTCATCTGATTTGACCTACTAAAAATGGATGTCAGCTTCATGAATGTTTTTGAGGGCTTCTTTCTAGAATCTCTCACTCACTCTGGCTTTATCTCAAACACCTATTCCTGTGTGCAGCTAACCCATGATGCATTTGGCTTTTTCTCTCATCTTTGAGTCCATGTTCATTTATTGAACCTAACAACAGATTAGCTTATTTGATTATGACTCCTTTGGGCTGTGGACTGTTTATCTTCTACTCTCTTCCTTCTTAGATTTTCTGAATTTGTAAACATTGAGAATTTGTTATGTACAAGATATTTTGTCAGTTTCACAAAGGGAAGCTACTAAAAGAAAACAGATAGTAGTTACAATTGAATTCTATATTTTAGAGAGCTTGTCTCTCTGTGGTTTGGAGGTGGGTGTTCTATAACTTATGAGACCTAAGACAAGTTGAGATTTGGATGGTATGGTCCATCATATAAAAAAGAGTAATCTAAACACTTGAGTCTTTGTTTGTGATGTTTACCAGAGCAAATCCCAGCCCAACTAGTCATGGGCACATGTGCATTAATCCTGACATCCTGAAAGTTCTACAGTCACAGAGTTCTACTGTTTGTAGAGTCCCAGAGATGACCTGTGTGTACTTGGACATGTGACTATGGCCTGGGCCTTCTGGGCATCTTTGCACAGTTTAAATCCTAGGCTTATGTTAAATATAGAAAGGTCTCTTCAACAACAGAAACAGATTTATTCCCCTCCTGTATTGGATCATTGTATTGTCAAGTTAGTCAAGCTAAGAAATACATTCCCAGAATTCCCTTGTCTGCATGATACAGGGTTTTACCTGGGAATGGAGGAGGGGAGCACTGGGAGAGATTTTGGAGGCTATTAGTTGATACTATTCTTGGAAGGTCCTCATGGTTGGGTGAAAGGACAAACAGTTGCTGATGTACCTAGTGGTTTCCTTGTTTGTTCTTGGCTTATGTCCCCCTAGATCTAGTTCTCATCCTGGCTGCTGGACATCCTGACCAACAATGTCCCCAGAACTCCCAACTGATGTTTAACTGAGTATCCTCAGAGGTGGTAGCTACACAGAGGCAACAGTTTCCAATAGACCTCTCCATAGATGTCCCTTGCACCTTTGTCCCACCTTTGTGGCTGGATTTGCCTGGCATCTCAGATTCTCCATGTAAGCTTCAACCTATACTCCTACACCAATGCATTGGGAGAATGGGTTAAAGACTCTCGTTGATCCTCCATCATACCGTTCAAGGCCTTCACTTCCCCAGCTCCTCCAGAAATTATGTTAAGACCTTATTCTTGCAATAATTAATTCTTAACATTCACAATGGTTCCACTGTCTTGACTCAACCCTGGCTAATTCAGACTCTTAGAGGTGTGGTGTTTTCATCTCAGAAACCAAAAACACCTGGCAAGGCTGGGAAAGGGGTGGCAGGTAGAGGAGGGAAAGACAGCAAGAAATTATTAAGAAAAGCTAGGAAAATGGCCAGCACACACTGAAGGTTGGAGAAAGGATGACCTATGCTACGTTACAGAGAAAAACACTGTCAAAAAACTTGCCTGCAATAATGTGAAAATCAGAAAATGTACCTCATGCATGTGTGGGTCTCCATCTGCACATATAAAGCTGGAAGTGCCAACTGGCTTCTTTTAGCTGTATATGAAAGGTGTCAGAAGATGGGCTAAAGAAATAACTTTTCTGTTTGCAAGCAGAATGTGGAAGAAATATGGAAATGCCAGGGCTTATTAAGCTGGAAAGTAAAATTATCTTTCATTCCAAGTATTGCTGCCAGTAAAAAATTCTCAAGGTGAAATGAGACCCTGGCACCAAAGTCAAGTCAAGGGTTTATCTCTAAGAAACCTTGTTAAGACCCTGAAAGATTTAAGGCAATATCAAACACATAACCCAGGCGATGTGTGGAAAAACCACCCTGCCAACCCACAGAATTGTGAGAAATAATAAGTCATCATGTTTTTAAGTGACTAAAAGTTCTGGTGTGATTTGTTGTGCAGCTCACATTCAAGAGTCATCTCTAATTAATTTACTTAAACTACTACACGTTATACCAAAATCTACTCGATATATAAATCTAAGCATGGACAGCATGACTCTCTCTTTCCCTTTACTCTAGATAAGTTAAACAATTCAGTTTTCATTAAGATATTACCTATATTCTAATTTGTAGCCCAATTTCTGACACCATTACCCCTTGTGGTTCTTGATAACGATGTACTCTTGCAGGTAATGCATGTTTTTCATTATAACGGAAGCTTTTTTAGTGTACCCAGTGGTTGAATACAACATCCTCATTGGACACACTAGTGTGAATTCAAACAGTTGCTTGATATCGAACAAGTGACTTAAATTCTCTGAGCCTCAGCTGCCTCATCTATATCATGTGTTTTTCATGGTGTTGTAAAGAATAAATGAGGTTACTCCCAGCATCGAAGAATGTGTAATACATATCAGCTATTCATACTCCTAAGACAAATGATTTACCCTCATGACTGAGGGTCAAGTGAGATTAGACATCAAGCCAGGTTCAAAAGAAGAGCTCAGTTATGGCCTTACATGAAAGCAGGAATGTGTGGTTGCAAATCTACTGCTGATCTTACAAAAGAAATCCAGGGAGTAGACCTGCCAATAGGGTATTCCCCCTCCCCTTGGACATCTAGCAAGAGAGATGTATTTTCTGTTAACAGTGGAAAGGCCATGAGATTATCAGCTGGGCTTACAGTGGTCCGGACTAAACATGTTGGTACATCCAATGATTGTTTGCCCCGGCCTTACACAGGCTGATGTGAAACACCAGGCAAAAAACCATTTTAAGAAAAATATTTCTTAATTGCCTCCCTTCCATTTCCAATTTTTATTTAAAAAAAAATTCCAGTTTGCTTTTCTTATGTCTTCACATTTTTAGATCTTCTTCCTTAGAAATGAATCCAAAATAGTAATATTTATTCATTCTTGGATTATTCGTTTCATGAATATTTATTAAATGCTTCCTATGTTCCTATCTCTATGTTAGATGTGGAGATACAACAGTGACCGAGAAAGATACGGTTTTTGTCCTCTGGGAATTTTCAGTTCAGTTAGAAATACACACTAATGACCTGGAAATTATTATACAGTGTTGTAAGTACTGCCATAGAGGAACTATGTGCTGGTATTGAAGTTCAAAGAAAAGGCATATGTCCTTAACACGGGTATCAGGGAAAGTAACACCCACATGAGGACTAAAGGAGAAGTAAAAGGCAAGCAAAGAAGAGACGCAGTATTGGATGCAATGAAAAGGAAACGCGTAAGAAAACACCAGAAGAAAGGAAAGTATAGCACATCGGACAAGTGGGGGAAGAAGGAAAGTCTGTGTGGCCAAAGAAGCAATTGCACCAGGATACCAGGATGCTAAATCGCAAACAGCCTATGCACCTTATTATGAAACCACCACCCGGAGGGCCATGAGGACTTCCTAATGGGTTTCGAAGAGGGATTTCTATCTTTAAATAATCATTCTGGAGGGGTGGAGAACGGTTTTCAAGGAGAAATGGGAAAAAAAAAATTGGAGGCTGAGAATTCTGCCAAGAACTGCCTTGGGATCTAGGTGAGAGACCCATCCTAGGACAGAGTGAGCACACAAATGGTAGATGGGTTAGTGAATGATTATAATGTAGACATTATAGAACCTGTTGCTTAATAAGACACGAGGTGTAACTGAAATAGAAAATTTTTAGGCATTTGCAGCTATACAAGTAGTGACCTTCCTTCATGAGACAGAGAATATAAAAACAATAGAGGAGAAACAGGTGTCCAGGATATGATGGTTAATTTACTTTTGAATCTAAAGATATCCAAGTTTGGATGTCTGGCAGGTGATTGATTATCATAGTCTGGCTTTCACGGAGAGATTTGGCCACTGTAAGTGGAAAGTATTTACTCAGTTATCCAGATGTTTTCTTCTGATGAGCAACCATTTCAAAACTGGCATTAGAGAGCCCAAGTATCTGGATATTCAAATGAACCGTTTTTCTCTTTTTGAAGGAGTTGTGGGATTCAAAGTCTGTAGACCTTACCACTGCATCAGATTTCCAGCTGGTGCCAGTTGAGATTTTACCTTATCACTTACTTAACCTGTGTATTTCTTAGGACCAGAATATACATAGAGATTTTCAAACTGGTCCAGAAAAGCTTTGATTGCTTATTTTTTAACTCTTAAGTATGATGAGTATAATTTAAATAATGGGTGAATGAACAGCTGAAGCAAGTTGTTTCTCGACTGGCAAAACTTTTTGTTCATCATTGTTAATAATTCAATATTGAACTCAATTTGTAATAACATTACAGAAAATGCAGATGGAAGGTTATCAGTGCTACGTAAAAGATACGAGTTATGTTTCCTTTTCATTTCTTTTTTCTTTAATAACTGAAGCCTTGCTATAATCAGGCTGGCAGTTTATTTTTCATGATGAGATCATTATGCACAGGCAAACTGCAAGTGAAGAAAATTGGCTGACTAGTAAATTTCTACAGCAGAGATGCTTTTCATTAATGAGGAAGATAAATTCATTTATTGTGTTTAAAATGATTTATTTCCAAAAATAAATGGCAAAGACTGCCATCTCAGTAGAGGTAAAATGAGAAGCCTCTAGAATGATTTAAAGATAGGAGAAAAAAAATCACACATGTTTATGGTTAGAAGTCAAAGTGTTTGAGGAAAGAACCTTGGCCAGCAAAGTTCCAGAGCTGTTTCAATGCTTCTGCTAGGTTTTTACACTCGACCAAATTAAAAAAAAAAAGAAAAAAAGAAAGAAAGGAAGGAAGAAAGAAAGAAGGAAAGGAAGGAAGGAAGGAAGGAAGAAAGAAAGAAAGAAAGAAAGAGAAAAATATTATAGGCTTAGCAGATGTATAAATTTAGACATATAGCCTTTTATGTGAAATCCTTGAAGAGTTAAGTTCCACCCTAATGCAGTATCAATATCATTGGATAAGGTCTATCAGTCAGCCCCCTGGAAAAGCCTAAATGTGGCATTTGGAAAAGTTAAGTGCCTTACATCAAAACCTATCTTATTTGACTTTGCTGGTGCAGCAGGTATGAGAACGTAGAAGTCATTCTTACAAATGATTAATCACAATCCTCTCCTTGAAAATTCACCTAGGTAAATTTCCAGAATTCTTTTAGATGAAAGCTTTTTAAATAATGGGCTATTTACAACTGTAGACATATTTATGATCATAGACTTGAGAAAGGAAAGGACAAAAATTGGAGAATGAGAGAGGGATTAGGAAAGTGGTGATGTCAGTGAAGTGAAATAAATTCATGAGACATGCATTCCTTGAGGCTTGGCTTCCCTTTCTAAAAATATCAAGGGTGCTCCACATAATGCCAGAACTCTTTTAAGACTGTTGGTAAAGTGATTAAGCACCTACAACTATTGTATAGGAGTCCTTGTCTAGGAAGAAGGAGCTCATGACCAAAATAAAATGTGTAATTGTGTGCATACCAGCTGGGTAATTGAAAGCAAATTACTTAACTTCTCTCAACCAATTTCCTCATCTTCAAAATGGAAATTGCAAAGCTCACATTTGCAGGGTTACCATCAGTAAGTGATGCCATTCTGTCTACACTACTTAAACTGGGGTAGTGGGCTATGTTCCTGGCACTACTTAAAACCACCAAATAAACATGGCATGCATTACTCAATGGTAAATAATTGGAAACACGTTTGAGACGTGCATAGGTGGAGTAAAATTCAAGATGAAGGCCAACACTATAAAAATATTCCAGACTTGCAGTGGCCTTGCTGGGTGCGTGCAACCCCTTCCCCCAAACTCGAGACAAATAATATGAAGTCATTATTCCTTTTTCAAGACAATTTTAGATAGGAAAGATGAGAAGTTTTGTTGTATGTGTATCTATGTAGTGCACAGTAGGCCTTCCATAAATTGTTTTCAAAATAATAATAGAAACTGAGTCATCAAGAGCTAAATATTCAGTACAGAATAAATATATATAATAAGTATATTCATTGTGTGTGGATTATCTCATTAAGTCTCCATAATGCCAATGAGGTAGGTATAATCGTCATCCATTACATGATAAAAAAAACCACTTTTTTTTGAGAAAAAAAAATAGTAAAATAATGTGTCTAAATCCTGACAGCTAATAAGTAGGAAAGTCAGAATTCAAACTCAGGCCATTTGTTCCCTTTTTTTTTTATGTTTATTTATTTTTGAGAGAGAGAGAGAGAGAGACAGAGTGCAGAGAGGGAGACACAGAATCTGAAGCAGCCTCCAGCCTCTGAGCTGTCAGCACAGAGTCTGACGCGGGACGTGGGGCCTGAACTCATGAACTGCAAGATCATGACCTGATACAAAGTTAGCCACTTAACCGACTAAGCCACCCAGGTGCCCCCAGGCCATTTGATTCTTAAATTTGTGCACTTAGCCACTATGTTGTACTGAAAAGTAAAATCATGGGTCCACAAAACTCCTAGATTCATGTAGTGGCTTGAACACTGGCAGGAACAAAAAAAACCCCGGGAAACAGCAACACAGAGACCTTCGCAACCCAGAAATGTCCCGTGAGAAGGACAATGCAAGCACACAGTCACTACTAGGACTCCTTTCTGCTTCACTCAAGGTCCCATCTGGGGATATTTTTAAGGCTCCCCTGCATTTCTGTATGTGTGTATGTATGTATGTAACAAAAGTACGTATGCATTAGATGTTTATTTATTTTGAGAGAGGGAGAGAGAGAGACAGAGAGACAGAGAGGCAGAGGGAGGCGGAGAGAGAATCCTGAGCAGGCTTCATATTCAGTGTGGAGCCTGACGTGGAGCTTGATCTCATGACCAGGAGATCATGACCTGAGCTGAAATCATGAGTCAGATGCTTAACCAACTGAGCCACCCAAGCACCCCTGCATTTTTGTATTTAAAGTACTGTGTCCTTAGAAGGCATCTATGATTGGCTAAGCCTGAGTTACATGTGTAAATCTTGGCTTTGGGGATGCAGAAAGGGGGGGGTTCATCCTTGGGGATTCAATTGAAGGAAGTTGAGTCATACCTTCCACTGAATCACATAATTTGGTTTATTTCTCTAAAATATGAAAGAACATTTGGTGCTGAGCAGTCAAAAAAAATGCACCCACAAAGTTTTTTACCTAATGTGATGAAAATGTTCTTTGTATAGCTAAACAGAGGCTGAGCAGGTGTTCTCTAGTTCTGCTACATCTCCCCGAAGGTTCTGCAACCTCTAGACCTGCGTTTTCCAATATAGTAGCCACTAATCACATGAGGCTACTTTGTCGCATTTGAAATAAGGCTATAGTATGAATCAAGATGAGCTATCAACATAAAATACACAGTGGGTTTTAAAGACACGTGTGTTCAAATGGTAGTATTTTGGGTGTATTTGATTTTAACTAAGTGAAGTACATTATTTATCATTTATTGAGTTTTACTTTTTTAACTTTTAATGTGAGTGCTTAAAATTTTAAAAATAACATATGTGGTTCACAGGATATTTATGTTGGGCAGACTTGCTTCAGACTAAATGGAATAGTTAATATAAGCACTAACACTAACTTGGCCTACGCACTATATTTGGAAAAATAGGTAGGAAAATATGGAAATTGCTTAAAATATATATATTTATATATTACACGTATCAAGGGACATGGTGGAGTGCCTGGTTTAAACTAACATTCCCACAAAGAATGACTATGTATAAAATGCATTTAAAAAAAAAAAACCCAGATTGAAAGCATCAGTGAAAAATTAAAGTTGCAGCAACGTGAAAGCTAAGATCTTAGAGAGAAGTAAAATGCACTGAGATGAGCTTAATATTCTCCTGGCAATTTTCCCTCAAGGCAATTGCCAACTCCTAAATTGGAAATCTGGAGAGTGAGACACTGAGAAAAAAGCAGAAATCAGTTGCTAAGAAGACAGAGGATGCTGGATACATTGGAATTGTCATGATGTGCATCAGATCCCCAGAACTTACACATGTGGTACTAGAAGTTTGGACTCTGGTTAATCCCTCCCATTTCTCCCAAGCCCTAGCCCTTGGCAAACACCAATCTAGTCTTTGTTTCTGTGAGTCTGGCTTTATTTAGATATCACTTATAATCAAGATCATTAAGAATTTTTCTTTCTTTGTCTGACTTATTTCACTTAGCATAATGTCCTCAAGGTTCATCCATGTTATCACAAAGGGTAGGATTTCCTTTTTTTTTTTTTTTCTCTTAATGGCTTAATTTTATCCATTTTATCCATAAGTGGATCCTTAGGTTTATCTCATATCTTGGCTATTGTGAATAATGTTACAATGAATATGGGGATGAAGATATCTCTTCAAGGTAATAATTTCCTTTGAAGGCCTTCCTTTTAATATTTTCTTGTAGTTAAGATCCAGTATTGAATTATTTCAGTTTTAGCATGCTGAGTCTTTATTTCACTTTATGTTTGAAAATTATTTTTTTCTGGATTAAGAATTCTAGTTTGATTGTTTCTATTTTTCAGTACCTTAAAGTATATTCAATTGCTCCATTGTCTTCTGGCTTGCATATTTCCAAGAAAACTCTGCTGTCTTCCTTACCTTTGTTCCCCCACATATCTTTTTTTTCCTCCAGCTTCAAGATTTTCTCTTTATTACTGTTATAAGTAGAATTGATCATTGATTATTATATGTTATACACAGTATTGATAATATTGATTATTATACGTCTTGATGTTTTCATCATGTCCTTGTGCGTCTAGTAACTCAAATTTTATAGTTTTCATCAAGTGTGGGAAAATTTTGGCCATTATTTTTTCACAAATTTCTCCTCTTAGACACTTCTAACTCCTGCTACCACAAAGAAAATAATTTGTGTTCATTTTCCAATTTGAATAAAATAAAATTTTAAAATCAAAATGAAGAATGAGGGGGAACAGGATCCTTTCTTTCCCAATTCTTTCTTGAAAGCCAGACACACTCCAGTCCCTACCACTCCCATTCCCCTCCCCAGAGGACCCAGGCTCCTGGGTTGGTATGATGACCTTCTAAGAATTTAGAATATCTGGGTTCTTATGCTGGATTTTCACTTAAAAGTAGTTATGAGTTATTTAATTTCTCTGAGCTTCACTTCCTGTCTCTAAAAGAGATAGTTGGGCAAGTCGATGTTGTCCATCTCAGGCCCAAAAATAGAGTTCTATCCTGATGTCAATTTATCTAAACTTGAAACAATAGGTTTTTTGTTTGTTTGTTTGTTCTGTTTTGTTTTGTTTTTAATCATCAACTAACGCTCTCAGGAATCTTCTCTGACCAGTGGATCCCAGTGGTTATAATGGATTTCTAGTTATTGTTTTAGTCTGGAGCCAATGTTCAACAATTCCCTGAGGTCTATGTGGATCCTCTTTTCTAGTGTGCAGTTTCATAAATAAGTATTTGTACATTCCTTTGGGCAAGGCAACTTCCACAGGCATACTTGTGATGTTATTTTAAAGTTCTTCCTGAGGAATGCCCACTCAAACCTTAATCTGAGACTCAGGTCTTAGATTCGAGGAAGAGCCATGATTCTCTAAAATGGTGGCTTAAGTCAAGCTTCTCTGTCCATTTTACATGTCAAGTAGGACCTTAGGAGGCTATTCACACATTTAGCTCCAGGGACTGTCATAATCCTTAGTCATCAGTAAATATATCTGAGGACCCTATTCAGACCACTACATAGGCTCTGATGATTATTACAGAAAACATGCCCAACTTGCCTTTGCTAGTTAAACACCATGTCATGGTCTTAATCCTCTCAGATTCTTCCTATCTGCAATAGAAATAGGGACCCTATTTTAATTGTAGAGTTCATTGTCTCCCACTTGCATGGTGATGCTTCCTTTATCAATGTAGATCTCAATGTCATGGTGAAGGAAGCAATCTGGACCCTTGAATGGAACATAAGTGGTGAGCACATAATTGTTCAAGAATGATAGATCTATTCTAGCATTTCTATTTCTCAACATCTTTGTGTTTTATCTGATATACTAAAGGAGTCTGTAACTTTAATTTCATTCATGGTGGACCACCATTGAATCACAGTTTCTATCAGTCAGAACCATAGCATTGAATTCAGATTCTGTAATGAATTTATCAGCTATCAATAGACCCTTAGTTGAGAATCCTGGACATTCCCACAGTCCTTAATGAAATTTTTACCAATAAAATTTAGCAAGCTCTGAACATCTTCTGAATATATGCCTTCATCCTGTGTTTAAGTTTATAATTTGTCTTTTAGGTCATGCTGATATGTCCCTCCAATTAAAATAAAACCCACATAAAAAAGGGCTTTTGTCTGTCCTATTCATTGCTGCATGAATGTGGCATTTAATGAATATTTAGTGAATGAAATAATGAATTAATATTTTGAGTTGTAGATCTGGGAATAATGGAAGGTAGTAAAACAAGAGGAGAACTGACTCCTTGTGCAGCTACAACTCTCTTGGGGAGAGACAGTGCAATGTGTTAGCACTTTGTAAAACTTATATGCTGAATTCTCTCTGTGTTAAATCCTAGTTGACACCTAGGATATGTATAATGTGGCTTTTCTTATTACTAAAGATTACTCAGTCATTATATTCATTAGTTTCAATCCCAATGGCTTTGCTCTCTGTGAGAAGTAGATTAAGTAATAATTTTCTCAATAATATATAACATTATAAGTTTTTTAAAAAATGCATTATTGGCATTCAGAGAAATAGCTCTAAACATTGGAATGGATTATTTTCAAGCAAGAGACTTTCAGTTGAAAGTCTCCTTAAACAACTCTTCTGATACACACTTCAAGATGATGAATAGTGTCCATTGTATACTTCTTTCTGCTATGTATTAAGATGATCCTTTTAGGTCTTTTTCCTGCCCTGTAAGATGCTGCAATTTTTTGCAAAGCTAAGATCTGCAAAAAATAAACCTTGCCCTGAGTCAATTACAGTATATTTTAACTTGTAACTTCTTAGATGAAAGAAGGTGCAATGTAAAAAGTTTTCTTCATGGCTCTTTTAAGAAATTAAATAGAAAGTGAACTGTAAAGAATAATGCTTTCATGGCCCCTTTTCCTACAAAATAGCAGTATCCACTGTTGAACTAGGAAAAGACTAACCAACAAACCAGAGTTAGATCAATCTCTCACGCTTTTGCTTGACAGGTTGCCTGGGCTTGCCCTAGCTATTTAGTGGCAAAGAAGAATTAAGCTTTAATTTAACTTCATCTGAAACCAAAAAAAGCATGCCAGTTCCCTAGACTGCCATTCTTTGCTTACATCAAATAGATATGAGAACTTCTACTGTAAATTCAGCAGTACTTCCCCCTGAAGCCTCTCTCTGGAAACTCCCCTGTTTAGGAGATGATAGATAGTATCTTCAAAAGCATCACCCCTCCATGAAATTCCTTTTCCAATCTGGACAATCTTCCCTGTGATTTCTCCTTGCCTAAATTGCTTTTAATTGCATTCCTGTTTGCTTTACTTCTCATCTTCTGAATTAAATTTAGCATTAATATGATGTGTCCCAGCAAGCCATGTAGTTTTATTACTTTTCCAATCTTGATTCTTTTTAACAGAGAGAAATTTTAATGGCTCATATTTCTTTCTACCTTCACCCTCATCAATGAACATTTCAAACCCGGCTTGAATATATAAAACAGAAGAGTGTGTGAACATTCAGAAAAGTTTTCCACATTAGCTAAAGGCTAACATATTTAAAGCTGACGGTAAATTACATGGTACTTCTCAAAATTGGTGAGACTTGAAAAAAATAAAAAGTATTCTGAACATTCAAAACAAGTAGTCAATTTGGAATATTCAATGCAAATTAGCGTAAGTTTTTTGGGGGAAATGGGGTGTATTAGTTTTCTATCTCTGTGTAACAAAGTACTGAAAATTTAGCAGATTAAAACAACACCTGTTTATTAGCCCAGAGTTTTGTAATTCAGAAGTATGACATGACATTGCTAGTTCTCTTTCCAGGGTATCACAGAGCTAAAGTCATGATATTGCAGGCTGATTTTTATCTAGGGGTTCTGGGGAAAGCTGCCTCCAAGTTCATTCTTGTTTTTGTTCCATTTGTAAGACTCAGGTCCGTGTGTCCTTACTGGCTGTCATTCCAGGGCCGCTTGTGGCTGATAGAAGCCTCACACATTTATTCTTTGCTGTGTGGTCCCTTCTATTTTTAAGTCAGAAACTGCCTGCTGAACCCTTCTTAGGATCTGAATCTCTTACTTCCTCCAATTCTGCCCTCGAGACCCAGATTTAAAAGGCCAATGTGACCAGATAAGGTACACCTGGGTAATCTCCCTATTTAAAGATCAGCTAATTTCAGGGCTTAATTACATCTGCAAAATCCCATTTGCCATATAATGTAACATAATTATGGGAATGATTTCTGCAAATAATACAGCTTCTATCCAAAGAGATAAAGGGTCATCGAAACGCTTCCTTAGATTTCTACCTAGCACAGGGGGCAATGCATAAATTTGACAAAGCCCACTGGAAAGTTCCCCATTTAGCTAGTTTTCCTTAAGCAATGCCAAAGTGATTATTTAAAGTAATTAAAGGATTACTGGATAATATGGAAATTTACTTGGCTATTCAATAATAAAGTTTTCGTTTTCATTTTTAATGTAACACGAGTAGAGATCAAAGTCATAAAAATACTTATAGATGTGCTGCCACGATGATTCTCAGGAAACAACTTAAAATATTTTTTTCTTATAAAGCGTTTTAATCTATTTAAGCCACCCTCGCTTCAACAGTCGCATATAGAAATAAAGACTTTGACAGGTAAGTAGCTAATGAATGCAATAGAATTTTCATCAACTTGTCATTTGCTGCCACCAGTGCCACCACCTCTGCACTCCAGGCAATTAGCTGCTTGAAGAAGGGTCCAAGGCCCTGAAATGGTGTTGGAGCTTGTGTGTGGAATGACACCAACTTGACTCAGTGCTAAATATGCTGGAAAAGAGTAAATGGTCAAAAGTAGCTCGTAGTTCAGAATAATACATTTGAAAACGAAAGCCATGTGTGGTGAGTGCAATCACATTAATAAAGATACAAGGAGACATTGCTCTAACACTGTGAGATTCATTTGAAAGGATAAGAAAGTAATTTACAAATAAAAAAAAAATGCCTGTATGTAAATTTCTAATTTTCTTTAATAAAAATTATCCTGCCAACTACATTTTTCATTGTTTCATTTTGACAATTCAACGAGAAGGTATTTCAGTCCTTCACAAATCAGACCCTCTATGTGAATATTTTGAATGCTCCCTCTTAATGTCCAAATTCACTTGAACTCCTACGTCATGACATCGAATTGAAATTCCTCATTCGACTAAAACAACACAGACATCACAATAGGCAAATGCCACTACCAAAATGAAACTAAACTACTCTTCATTAGACATCCTCTTACATTTCTCAGACTGTGTATGTAAAGAATTGCTAATGCAAGGATTTGTCTTACAGATTGTTAGGCACTTACCAAGTAGCAAAAAATGTTTATAGTGTCCTGAACTTAAAAACATTTTCTCCTTGTCATCAAAAACAGAGTTATTTCCTCTTTGAACTCATAGGAAGCTGCTCACTACCCGGGGTTGCTGATACTTACTGCTCAGATACTATGATAATAACTGCCACCGACTGACGATTACTATATCTAAGAGACTGCTCAAAGTTTTCCTCTTGCAAACCACAAAAGTATCATTCTGATGTAACAGGCGAAAAACTAAGATCAGAAGCATTTAGCACTTTGCTCAAAGTAGTAAGTGGCAGAGTGAAAATTATTTGAATTCAGGGCTCTTTAAATCCTTACAGCTAACCCATTAGATAGAAGACGTAAAGATCTAAAGCCAAAGAAAAAATAAAAATCAACTGGTCTATCTCGGTATGAGAGTGATCACTCTGTTTTAGTGAAAGCATTTTAAGCTTCTCAATCACCACTCATTGTCCATTTGTAGCACATTTTTATTTTGTCTATAATATTTTGGGTTGGTTTTATAGCTACTAAATACAGTATATTTCAGATCTGATCCAAAAAACCCACAACAAAACAAAAAACAAAAAAAAATCTCTCCCTTTCTAGAGTAATCAACATAGGAGAATTGCTCCTTAAAACAGGTTTAGAGCACTCCACAAGCAAGGTACACAACCATCAGTGTCTATGGCATTTGGATATTATGCAAAGAGAATGGTGGATGTGGAGGAAGATCTGGGAACAATCTGTCTGATGTGTGCTATAAAAGAACCAGATGGCACTGGGAGTCTCTCTGGGGACAAGGAGAGATTCCTGAGGACACAGATAGCGAGGATGCCTCTTACCAGGTAAAATGTTTACTAAAGTAAGGTCATGGTAGAAAGGCAGTAAACCCAGGAAGGGAGTTGGAACAAAACTTGAGGCTTGGAATTTTGAAAAGTTTGATCCTAGAACAAATTGTTTAAAATAACTTTCAAAACATTAAAAGGAGTCAATAATAAGTTTGTGAAATGCTATCAGATAAATGTGGGAATGAATGGAACACATTCACCATTCCTACGGTAAGTTACTATACTTTGACTATGCTGTCTGGATAGCCCTGAACCATCTACAACTACCAAGGCCAAGAACTGGGCTTCATGAGTTAGGAGACCATCTGAAGGAGGCAAATTCACATTTCTACTCTTATTTCTGTCTGAATCTGCAAACCTTTTTGTAAGATTTGATTACTCAAGCAGCTATGTATAAGTTTACAGTACAATGATCACTTGCTACGTAATGCAAAGGATAAGGAGTTTTTTGTTTTTTGTTTTAATAAATAAAAGATTCCCTCTCAGGTTGAATTGTTTAGCACAAACTGAAATATGTGCTATGTGGATAAATAGCTATTTTCCAGCATACTCTATTTGTTATAATTTGGGAAAAGTCCCAGATCTCTATATAATAGTGGAACCTTTTCGTCTGTAACTATATCTAACATTAGAGGCAGAAGTTTTAGCAAAATATTTTCAACCGCCAGGTGTCCTGCCTTTATTCAGTGAATAACACAGAAGTGTCAACTAAAAAGTTAAGAACATAGCATATGGACAATTATTTCAAAGAAATATATTAAGTCAGTAAAATTAGATACAATTTTGAAGATGAATAAGACTCTGTTTTGGCAATGATGCAGAGAAATGTATATGACATATATCATACATTGTTGGTAGAAATATTTTTCAGCTTAACATTTAAAACATTAAAGAGTTGTGTGGGTTTTACCCCAGCAGTTGAATCCTAGAGAAAAATTTGCACTTAGGCAGTTAGATATAATGCATATAAGGAAGATTATTGTAGCACTGTTTGTAACGAGGAAAAAGTTGTAAGATTTTATCAAAAGAACAAGTATTTTAAAGGTATGCTGTACCTACATAGGCAAATGCCTTGTGGTCATAAAATTTAAGTACTTTGCAATCATTGGAAAAGGTACACCTATTGATGGGTACTGACATGAAGAGTTTTTTCAGTGTATGTTGAACGAATAAAAGCAAGATACCAAAAAGAATGGACAGCATGATCTCATTTGCTTAAATATGGCAGCCGCATTGATTTGCAAATAGAGAATAAAAACAGCAAGAACCACACTAAGCAGGAAACAGGAGTTATCCCTGATGTGCATTTAGAAAGGAGAAAAAGGAAGATTAAAATTTTCACATACTATTTGACTTTTTACAACTAGAATGTGCCTTTTGCGACTCATAAAATAATCTATGGTTTCTACATATAGTTTCTAACTGTAAATGGTACAGTTTATAGATTTAATAGTGCCATGTAATTGATTTCATCTGGCTTTATGATGAGGAACCAATATTTTCACATCAGTGACGTAGCTGAGATGTTTTACTAACCTCCCTCAGTCATTGTTTATGTGAAAAACTAATTTGACTGGTCAATCATGTGATTTTTTTTTCCAAATAGAGTGGTTGTTTTATGGATTTATATTCCTCAAAAATCAGTTAGATGATTCAAATAAGCAATATGTATAGTTTCTCTATCTTCACGTTGCTACAGGTGTTTCAAAAATTTTTATTGTAAGTATAAACAGTGCTTCTGAATATTACCAGAGTTAGTTGGATGGGATTTAAAAAAAAAAAAAAACCATAATGAAATTGCCCTTTAATATAAGATCAGTTATTTAGTGAAATAATCAAACCATATGTGTTTAGCCTTTACTTATATCTTACAGAATATTTGCATTAAGCCCTAGCATAACATGTGTTTCATAAGATAATCACTGGCATTAATCACCCAGGAGAAAGCATTATGCCAGGAGTATTGTAGGCACTGAATAAATACTTCCCAACTTCTTCATTTTTATTGACCATCAACAGGACACTGCCTTTTGACATCCTTTGTATTCATGAAAAATCTACTTCATTAAAGAAAGAAAAAGTGTAGTGTTCAAAATAATAAAAATAAAAGCCTCTGCCTGTGTTCAGATATAGGAGCAGAAACATGATGCCTTGGACAATTTATTCTGGCCTCATTTAAGCACGTCTCTCATAACTATGACTTGGAGCTCGGTAAGCACTAACTAAGCAGCACGCCAGGACTTAATACTGTCGGTGTCTTGTATTTCTTTTCTGCTCATGATTCTCAATTTTTCATGACTTTTCATTGTTACCAGTAAAGGTAAAAATCCTTGGCATATAAAGAAAAAAAAAACCCAAAACCATGCCCATCCTGCTCCACATCCCTCAAATGATAAAAGATTAACCTGGATGAACATATTCAGAATTTTACTGTCAGAAAATCTGGAAGGAAGTTTTTGTTTTTGTCTTGAATTCCAGCATGCATGTGTATCTGGGTCATTTAAAAAAATATTATTTAACCTTGAATTTCCTTCTAAGTCCTCATCTAGCCCTGCCCCACTGATTTCAGACGCGTTTTTCTTTCTTCTTGAAATCCATCTCCAGGGACGCTTGGGTGGCTCAGTTGGTTGAGCATCTGACTTTGGCTCCGGTCATGATCTCACATGATCTCACAGTCCGTGGGTTCGAGCCCCACATTGGGCTATGTGCTGACAGCTCACAGCCTGGAGCCTGCTCCGGATTCTGTGTCTCCGTCTCTGTCTCTGCCCCGCCCCTGCCCCCGCTCTGTCTCTCTCCCTGTCTGTTTCTCTCTCTCAAAAGTAAAAATAAACATAAAAAAATTTTTTTTTACACTTTATTTACTTTTGATAGACAGAGACAGAGCACAAGTGGGGAAGGGGCAGAGAGAGAGGCAGACACAGAATCCGCAGCAGGCTCCAGGCTCTGAGCTGTCAGCACAGAGCTCCACGCGGGGCTCAAACTCACAAACCGCGAGATCTTGACCTGAGCCGAAGTAGGACGCTTAACCGACTACGCCACCCAGGCGCCCCTAAAAAAATTTTCTTTAATAAAGAAATCCATCTCCTTGATCCATCTCAGCATACCTCACCCTACCCAGGATATTCTTCATTTTACCCTTTGCTGGCTGACTCCAATTCCTTCAAGACATAGCTGCTGACACTGTCTCTGCCAGGAAGACTTGCCTAATATCAACTTCTTGGGTTAGATGTCCTTTCTTTGTGTTCCATATGAGCATCATGAACACAGATCTATTCTTACAAGTATTTATTTATTTGTTAACCACTTATTTATGTGCCTCTCTCCTCACTAAACATCAGCTGATTTGTTGAATGAATGAATGAATGAATGCATGAATGAGTGAATGAATGAGTGGAAGAACATTTATTTCAACTTTTTGCCTATTTCAAGTTCTTAGAATCATTTCTCAAATCTTTATATGCATTAATATATACTGTTCATATGATACAGTGCAAGCTAGTGAACTAAGAACCAAACAGAATAAATTATGTTTTAGTAGAAGGCTATTAATTTATCTTTTTGAAAATACCATTGATGAGACCAAAATCGCCAAAAGGAAGAGTGGCACTGAACGATGCTCACCACCAAGCAGTCTTTATTTAATTGGCATTTAAGGCATTTTCAAAGGATGCTTGGTCAAAGAGATGTATAGTAGCCTTATGCTGAGCACTATTTAATTATTTCAGTCCTCATCTGTCACATTAGCACTCTCCTGTCTCATTTTCGGTGCCCCCAAAGCAATGCAGTTGATGGATTATGGAAAATAAATCTAGTGTGGAAATACTGATAATTTGCTCAAGGTCAAAAAAAAAAAAACAGGCAACAGTAATTTGCAACTACTAAATTGCTAGATGTAGTGCTTTGGCTTGCTGTTCTGTAACGGGAGGGGGACTTGACAAGAGTCAAGACTCCTTAGAGAAATATGCAAATCAAAAATTTGCCACCTTTCTAAATCCTTTTAATCCATCAGTTAATCTCAACAATGACCTACTTTTCAGAACATTGAATATGCTTGGCTACCTAATCACATTATCTCACTTCTCTTCTGCAAACTTTGAAGTGGGAATGATATATGTATAAATGAAAACATTGATAAAGCACAGCTGTCTGTCATATTTCCAATCTTCTCAGAAAAACAAGTGATTTATAGCGTGATGAGATCAAATCTTCCTCCATGGCATGCTAATGGCTGTATTTTAAAACACAGTTAGCGGAACTCATGCAAGAGCCCAGACTGATGACATTAACGTCAAATCTTTGAACAAATCTAGTTAATGTGAAAGCAGAAAAGAAAGATGATCTCATTTTCGAAACAACAATAAAAATGATGCTGTTTAGTAAGGAATTGAGACCATGAGAGTTTGGTGTTATATCTTTGAGCTTGCCTTTTATTAGCCAACTTTCCACTGTAAAATACATTAAAAATTCATTTATGGAGAATGTAGCTCAGAACTGTTATAAAGAGGGTGCTTTGCTGAGAAAGAATCATGACATAGTTAGCCTGCTCTTGCCTTTACATCCAGAAGCATTTACTGAAAACCTGTTAAGTCCCTACTACTGTGCAAGGGGCTATGAAGAGACTACAGAGATAAGGAAGAACATATCTTGCCTGTAAGTGTTGGTAGGTGGGGAATCCAAGATATATAAACACAACTCGTTAATATATATGTATGTTAATATAAACATATACATCTTATTAAAAAGATTATCTTATGGTGAATGTCTTAGTTCAAGTTCTTTAGAAGCAGAAGCTAATACACAGATTTTTAATCAAATAAAACTTATTGAGGATCTCTTTTAGAAGAAAGAAGGTGATTGGGGCACCTGGGTGGCTCAGTTGGTTAAACTTCCAACTTGGGCTCAGGTCATGATCTCACAGTTTGTGAGTTTGAGCCCTGCATCTGGCTCTGTGCTGACAGCTTGGAGCCTGGAGCCTGCTTCGAATTCTGTCTCTCTCTCTCTCTCTCTCTGCCTCTCCCCCACTCGCACTCTGTCTGTCTCTCTCTCTCTCTCTCTCTCTCTCAAAAATAAATAAACATTAAAAAAAAAAAAAGAAGAAGAGAGAAGGTGATGGAAGCAGGATAAAACAGAGGAAAAGAAAACAAGTATATAGTTTTAGATAGAGACTAGTCATTCAGTCTGATCACATGGGCATGTTTTGGAAGAAGAGGACACTGTAGAATGTTTCCCACTTTGAGGGAGGACTTTTGTATCCCATGCCAGTCAGTCATGGGCCAACGTCTGCCTCTGGATATGTAGGGGGTGGGGCAGCAGTGCCTCCTGGGTAAAATAACTCCCATTTGTCTAAAGGCAAATAAATCTTTAGTAGAGTGGACAGCTGTGAGTTGTCATCAGTCAACACATTAGCAGAGAAAAGGTGTACTGGCTGTCAGGGCAGGATCGTGGTGGGCCACCAACATAGTATCATAGTATTTAAGTATTGTTAATTTTATATCATAGTTTTTAAGTCCCAGAATATCAAGGAGAAACATCATTTAAGTATATTTCATCTTCTTTATGAGGAACAGGTTAGTCTTATTTCAGTTTTACACACACAGTTGTATCATGTTAGGTGGAATTATGACCTCACTATTGTCTTTACTTGGAGATTAAGCATGTTCCTGGATAACATTAGGATTTGAATTGATAGATTTGGTAAATTAGATTGCCCTCCCCAATGTTGGTGGGCATCACTCAATCTGTCAAAGGCATGAATAGAACAAAAGAAAAAGGAGGAATGCACTCCTTTTTCCCTTGTCTCATTGCTTGAATTGAAACACCTCATCTTCTCCTGCTCTCAAACTAAGATTACACCATTATCCACTCTGGTTCTTAGCCTTTGGACTCAGACTGAATTATACCACTGGCTTTCCTGGGTCTTTGGCTTGCAGATGCACACCATGGGACTACTCAGCCTCCAGAAACCTGTGAGCTAATTTCCTACTTTCTTATTTAATAATTAAAATAATAATAATTATTATTATATTATAAATATATATTTAATACATAAAGTATATATTTAATATTTTAAATATATTTTATATAATATTATATATAATTAGATTTTAAATATATTTAAAACATTAAATATACATTTAAATGTTTATATTAAATATAAATTTAAAACATTAAATATGTATATATGTAAATATTTTAAATACATATTATGTAAATAATATAGTAAATATTATATAATTAATTATATAAATTAATTATTATTATTATTATCATTATCATTATTATATTCTACTTGCTTATTTCTCTGAGGAACTCTGGCTAATACATCTGTGAATATTACCTTACATAGCAAAAGGGAGTTTGTAGCTGTGATTAAATCAGTGGTCTTAAAAGAGGAAAATTATCCTGGATTATGCAGATGGGTACTGTGCAATACAAGGATTCTTACAAGATGAAAGAGGAAGTCAGAAGAGTGAGAATCAGAAAAGGAAATATGATGATGAAAACAGATATCACAGTAATTCTTCATTTTGCAGATGTGGGGGTCATTAAGCAAAAAAATGCAAGCAGTCTCTGGAAGCTAACAAGAACAAGTCTCTAGAAGCTAAATAACAAGAAATGGATTCTTCCTTATAGCTTCTGGAAGGAACATAGCCCTATGTCACCCTACTAACTTTAGCCCAATCAGAGCCATTCCCAACTTTTGACCTCTAGATGGTAAAAAAATAAATTTTTGCTGTTTTAGGGTCCCAGAATTTTGGTGATTTGGTACAGAAATAAACATTTTGTGATTTCTACAGTAGAAGGAGTCTGATGTAATCCACCTGCCAACATATGGCTGCCTGGTTTCCTTAAAGCACGTTACCCTATTTAAGACGCAACTTTAGTCTTTGTTCCTGTCAGATCAGACATCCAGCTGCAGCAATCATTAGAACAACCTTGGTTGCAAGGAACCCAAGCTGTTGAGTCAATGCATAGCCTCTATTTTTTACTATCATGGTGATAAAATTCATGAACCCATTTTGCTAGCACTGAGATGTCTGAGGACAGAAGCTTACTGACCTAAACTAGTTGATTATTCTCTCCACTTGGCGATTTAGTGCCTCTTCTAAATTTCCACGCAGTGGTTTATTGCCTCTTGTACAATGGCAATCACCAATGATGCTTACACTTTGTGTCCATTCCCATAAATTTATACACTTGTCTCTTCCTCAAACCTCCTTCTCCCCAAACGTTTAGCCTCACTCATTAGAGGCCCTTGACCAATCAGCTAAGTCATTACTGCTCATGATTGTAGGCATACTCTTTGAAAAATACACTTCTACTCCACATAAAGTGGATGGCCAGATATACTTCCCGATAGTCTCACAATTGGTAGGCTTTTCCTGTATTCTAGGACCATCCCTGACTGGAGCTTTGTTTCAAGAATAACCAATTTCTATCTTGTACCCATAACTCAGGTTGGCCCACTCATGAACTCAGTTTGGGACTTTTCCTCCTCTGTCAACTAGTCATAGTTCATGAAGCCATGGTTATGAGCAGAGGGAGTGGCATCATGCAATAATTGGTGACATGAATTTCTGGGCCACCTCTTTGTTTATATACACTACTATAATTTCTGGCCTGCTGAGTTCCAACCCCTGCTGTACAATATCCATCTTATGATAAATTGCTGATCAGCCTACCTTGCCTGACAGCTTGATAGGTCTCATAATAACCAGAAGGTAAGGGTTACTTGATTTCCCACAGTCAGGCACTCGGCTTCTACTCAGGCCCTGCAGCATGTCATGAGCTATTTTTCAAATGATATATAAGTTCTTTGCTGCAGATGGCATGGCCTAGTTCCATAATGTTAGATTTCTGTGCTGTGATTCTCCTACTGGTCTTGCCAGGGGCTCTATTTGGCATCTTTCTCCACCATAGATACCCCTAGTACCATGGTACTGCCAGGTCATATGCCTCAAGTGGCATGGCTGCTGAAATTTATTATACCAGCCCTTTTTGCTCTGACCTGACTTGGAATAAACAGTCTTACATATAATCCAATAATTTTATCAGAGCAGTAGTTACGCGTTTGAAATATGTTGTCTACCAATGGAAATCAGTATCAATGGGCCAAAGTTTTAGGAGAAACGAGTATTAGCATAATTGCAAAATATCTTTCCCAAGATGTTTATCAATTGCAAAGAGAAATATAGTAACTTTATAGTGGAAAACTGAGTAGACACCACTCTCATGAAATGATCAAGATTAATATACTAGCATTAAGACATGCTGAAATCTTGGACTCTCTGACATCATGCACTGAGAAGGACATAACTCTTCTGTGGTGTGATTGCCAAAAAAGTGTACAACCTCAATCTGATGATGAGAAAATATCAGACTAATCCAAATATTTTACAAAATAACTGACCAGTGCTCATCAAAAGTGTTAATGTCATGAAAGATGAGGAAAAATACAAATAAAATATAAATATAAATAAAAGATATACATATAAAGATATAAATATAAATATAAAAATCACAAATTAGAAGAGACAATGGAGAATGATAACTAAATGCAGTATGAGACCCTGAAAAGGATCCTGGAAGAGTAAAAGAAACATTGGGGGAAAAAACTGGTGCAATTCAAGGAAGGTTCAAGTTTAATTAATAATATTCTACCAATGTCAATTTCCTGGCTTTGATAATTGCACAGTGGTTGTGTCAGTTATAATTAGAGGAATAAGACTATGAGGAACATGTGAATTCTCTGTAGTACTTTTGTAACTTTTGTAAGTTTTGTTGTAAATCTAAAAATATTTCAAAATAAAAGGTACAAAAACATATATGAAACAAATTAACTGGATTAAATACTCCATTTTTTTTTTTAAATTTAAATCCAAGTTAGTTAACATATAGTGTAATAATGAGTTCATGAGTAGAACTTAGTTATTCATCACTTACATATAACACCCAGTGGTCATCCCAACAAGTGCCCTCCTTAATGCCCATCATCCACTTACCCCATCCCCCCACCCAACACTCCGCCAGCAACCTTCAGTTTGTTCTCTTGTATTTAAGAGTCTCTATGTTTTGTTTCCCTCTCTTTTTTTATCTTATTTTTGCTTCCCTTCCCCTATGTTCATCTGTTTTGTTTCTTAAATTCCATATATGAGTGAAATAATATATTTGTCTTTCTCTGATTTATTTCACTTAGCATAATACACTCTAGTTCTATCCATGTTGTTGCAAATGGTAAGATTTAATTCCTTTTGATCACCGTAAATACTCCATTTTTTTATCCAAATTGGATAAAAAGCAAACCCAACTACATGCTGTTTACTAGAAACACATTTTAAATATCACATGTAAATAGGTTGAAATTGAGCACCATAAGCACAAGAAAGCTAGTGTAGCTAAACTAATATCAGACAAAAGATATGATAAGGAATATTGCCAGAGATAAAAAGAGATATTTCATAACAATGAAAGGGTCACTTCATCAAGAAGTTACAAAAATCCTAAATGTGCATGTCTTAATAAAAGAGCTGCAAAATATATGAAGCAAAAATTGAGAGAAATAACAGAAGAGTTAAAAAAATCCAGCTATAATTGGAGATTTTAATAACTCTAAGTAATATTTAGGAAAAAAGTGGATCAGTATATCAGTGAAAATACAACCTTATTTTTAAAAATTGCCCTAAATGACATTTTTAGAATACAATGCTCAACAACTGAAGGTAGTGAAGTAGGATGAAAATCTTAAAATAGGGAAAGTCTTAAGAGACTGACCATGCAGATCTTTTACATTAAGATAAAGACTTTGTATTTAACTCAAAAGCAATGAGAAGATATTAAAGAATGTTATCAGGGATGTGAATGATATAAGTGAATTCTAGATTGCCTGTTTACCAAAATCCAGTCCAAATATCATCATGTGAGTGTTAAGCAACACATTTAAATGGGTTTGGGTCATGAAGAAGATTCTAAAATCAAAATGAGAAAGTAGATTATCAATACCAAATCATTTTTAACATGTAAAAGTTAAAACTTTACTTTTTAAAAAATTAAAGAAGGAGGTTTTTGATAATTCTTAGGTCCATTAGGCTAACTACGAATGAGTAATAAGGAAAGATTCTTTTTTTTTAACTTTTTTAAAAGTGTACTTATTATTATTAAGAGACAGAGCATGAACAGGGGAGGGGCAGAGAGAGAGGGAGACACAGAATCTGAAGCAGGCTCCAGGCTCCGAGCTGTCAGCACAGAGCCCGACACAGGGCTCGAACTCACAAACTGCAAGATCATGACCTGAGCCGAAGTCGGACGCTTAACCAACTGAGCCACCCAGGCGCCCCAATAAGGAAAGATTCTATCTTAGCGCCACCGCCAAAACACACATACACAAGAATGTGCTGTACACACACACACACACACACACACACACACACACGCACACACACACACACAGAGGAGAGCAGGAAGAACATGTCCTGGCTCAGAATCCTCCAAGATATTCTTGTAGGATGAATAAAGTTTCCCACTTTTGTTGATCTCCCTAGACCACAAACCCCACACTTCAGTCTCTTTATGATTTTGCAAAGTTTTACTCATTGCTATAGCAAGGGAATGTACAGATAATGGTTTTTATTCATTAAATGTGCTTTGAGATTAATCTTTTTAAGTACTGGATATTTCTAGGCCACTAGTCAGATGGATAACCTTCCAGGTCTCCATGTAACCTAGAGGCACATGTTTAGACCAAGTACAGTTCATTAGAAAAGAAGGGCTGAACACAGAGATTTAACAATGACAAGTTAAAATGAATTTTCTGATCCTTCTGGTCTCATAAATTTAAGGGCAGACTTAGCTCACACAAAACACTGCTTCTTCCCTGTAATTTCCTTTGCCTTTATTTGGGTCTCACAGTTTCGTGGGGCTACCCAGAAGGATCCATTTCTCGTCTTACCCCATGCCTGAAATAATCTCTTAACCTTTAGATTTCCAGTCCAAAGAAACTGACAAAGCAAAATCCAACCTGACTTGAAATGTAAATGTTGACCCAATTTTCTCTTTCATGTTGCTCCCTCAGTACTGATTTGTGTGAAATGGGAACAGATGGCAATGTGTTACTTGTGGGGAAAAAAAAATCTTTACTTCTGAAATGCTCCCCTTCACTCAATGACATATTGCCATCAATAAATGTTTCATTTGCTTCATTTAATTACTCTGGCCCAGTATCTTTTGGCCACACAAGTCTAATAAAAACTCAAATAGATTATATTATTCTGGAAAGAAAGTGGAAAAATAATGATAATATAAACCATTTGATAGAGAAATATTAGAGACTAAAAGCTTTGTGTCTTGGACTGAAGGGCAGTTGAAGAGATGGTCTCAGGGGCAAATTTCAAAATAAGCTGTGGAATTAATAACATACAACTCTGTATGTTCAGCAGCCAACACAAAGCAGGCTTGAAGCAAAGTCAGGACTGGAGTACACAAGAGAGCCTCAGTAGACCAAAGGTGTGCCAATGTTGGCTGACCCACACGGACCCCAGAGCGGGTTATTATGCGTATAAAATAGTTTACGGAGAAACAAGCCTAACATTTCAAATTCTCAAATAGAACTGAAAAAAAAAATGTTGAATTGAAAAATACAAGAGTTCTTTTGGAATCAGAGGGGAGTTCCTACGGGGATGGACTAAAGGGAACAGTCAGCTGCTTCTATTTAAAACTCCCTTGTGTGTGTGTGCTTTCCCTTGAGGAAGGGCGTGCAGAAATGTTTTAAATCCTCCAGTTTGCCAGTAGGCACATCAGGGTAGGAACTGGTTCTCTTCCTTTTATCTCCCCTTCCTTACCTTCCCTTTCTCCCCCCTTTCCTTCCTTCCTTCCTTCCTTCCTTCCTTCCTTCCTTCCTTCCTTCCTTCCTTCATACTTTTGAGGCTTACAAATTACTCCCTTGAACTTCCTTGACTGGAGGCAGCACACTGAAAAGCAGTATCTCTCCTTGTACTACTGGACATAATTGACATAAGTTCCAAATGACTTATACATTAGTGTCAGTCTGGATAATGGTGGAAACCATCTCTCCAGATGGTTCAAATGAAGGGAGTTGACACAAAGGACTACTCTTAGAATTCTCAAAGTAGAATTTCCTGATCATGGTCCCAAGTTTCAATTTCTAGAACTGTTTTGTGGCTGTATCAATGAGCTGAAATTGTGGCAGGGCAATTGTAGCAATCAGATCATCATCAACCCAATACTCCCCTGCGATCAATTTGAATACTCTTCCTAACATGGTCTGCTGATCATATTTAGGCTGCTAAGGAAGCTCTGGATGAATTATGACAAAAGACACTGGTGGCATAAAGGACAGGGTGATATTTGGGCTATCAGAACACCTAGGCTTGGGTCTTCTACCTTCAGTCGATACTGAACCTTAGGAAAGTCATTTAAGTTTCTCTGGGCCTCAGCTTCCTTATTTATAAGGTAGTGATAGCAATAGTTCTCCAAAACAGAGTATTGTTATTATTTGTCACATAGAACTAGAATAAAGGTATTGATCTTAATCTAGTGTTTGGAAGACAGGCTACCTGGTATTTTTGAATCCTTACTTTAGCACTTACAAACTATTTATTTGAGAGAGAGAGAGAGAGAAAGAATCCCAAGCAGGGTCCTCATTGTTAGCATGGAGTCCAATGCGGGGCTTGAATCTACGAACCATGAGATCATGACCTGAGGCAAAACCAAACGCCAGATGCTTAACCAACTGAGCCACACATTATGAGTTACACATTACGCAACTCTCAGTGGCCTTGCCCATAAATGGAAAGTATTGTGTGACTTAGATAATACAAGTGTTTTAAAACAGTGACCAGCACATACTTCATTTATAGAAATTTCATATATAAAAAAATGATTCTTGCAAGTATATAGACATGCATGTTTAGATTCCCATTTTCAACTCTGTCCAAAACTTTAAATCGCTTTGTTTGAAAAATTCTTATTTACAAACTTCTTTTGCAAAATGCTTAGAGAATCTCCAAAATTTTACACGTGGGAGCTGAAATTCTGAGGGATAGGTGCCGGCTCTGGTTGTATGCATTCAGTTCAGCGGGTCTGGACGTGAGTGCCGCGCCTGTGTGTGTTGTATCTGTGTTCTTCAATCTCCAGACTTCATGGCTAACGAATTTTCTCCAACAGTTTTCATCTTTTCTTTTGTTCCCAGACTCCGAGAGAACTTTCAAATTTTGTTTTTCCTCCGTATCATTGATTTGATAATTTTGACAATTTGATTCTATGGTTTATTGTTTCTAATGCCTGTTTGAATGCTGCTGCTTTAAAATGTCCTTATGAGGTGCCAGGTGGCTCAGTCAGTTAAGTGACCGTCTCTTGGTTTAGGCTCAGGTCATGATCTCACAGTCACAGGATCGAGCCCCATGTTCGACTCCTGCTTGAAGAATGGAGCCTGCTTGAGATTCTCTCTCCCTTTCTCTCTGCCCCTCCCCTGATCATGCTCTCTCTCTTCCTCTGTCAAAATAAATAAATAAACATTTGTTTTTAAATTTAAAAAAAATATCCTTATAACATTCCCTTACCTTACAAAATTTTAAGTTTTTTTTACTAGAATCTGTCAGTTTTTTCAACTAGCCCCTTTTTTAAATTGACTCCTTTTCTATTATTTCACTTTAACTCTTTTATTATAATCTATCATCTTAGCATTTTATTGAAACCATATGGCAATTGTTTTCAAGTCTGCTAAGAGCTCAGACTCTGGAGTCAGGTTCCCTGAGTTTGAACCCTGGCTTTGCCATTTACAAAGCCATATGAGCATGTTACTACTGTCTTGTCTGTTCTTGACCTGTAAAATGGGAATCATCTTATCATTACTCATGTGAATTATAAAAGGGAATATGCATCAAATATTTAAAACTCTGTTGAGGGGCGCCTGGGTGGCTCAGTCAGTTGAGCCTCCGGCTTCGGCTCAGGTCATGATCTCACGGTCTGTGAGTTCGAGCCCTCTGTGCTGACAGCTCAGAGCCTGGAGCCTGCTTCGGATTCAGGGTCTCCCTCTCTCTCTGCTCCTCCCCCCTTCATGCTCTGTCTCTCTCTGTCTCAAAATTAACATTAAAAAAAATAATAAATAAATAAATAAATAAACCTCTGTTGAATAACAGGTCTCAGAGAGTAACTAGCATTTTTCAAATGGCTCTTTTCCCCATAGCAAATATCTATAGCTGTATCTTCTATATTTATATCATATCTATATCAACACATGTACACACAATACACACATTTATGTCTATGCATATATGTGCATGTGCATATGTATCTTCTTCTGTATTATTCAGTGTTATATTTTTAGTCTTTTTTATGTTTCAGATTTTCATTTTTTTCTATATACTCCTCCTTAAAAGAAGCCTATCCAGTTCAGTGTTTCCCTATAAATAGGGTAGGAACATTCTCCCTGCTTGCCCTCTCGAGCCACCTGCCATTGTGAGAATATTCCTCTCTACCATGACATGGGTGCTGCTTGATGTCTCCACCCACTAGATACTGTCTGGTATTTCAGTCTTTGATGTGGGGTATATTTGTTGGTGTCACTGTTGGATTAACTTACTAGGAAGAATAGTATTTATCCCCAGCTAATAGATACGATCTCCTACAGCAATAAGGATAAATTAAAAATTTGGGACGCCTGGGTGGCTCAGTCAGTTACGTGTCCGACTTTGGCTCAGGTCATGATCTCCGGTTTGTGAGTTCAAGCCCCACGTCAGGCTCTGTGCTGACAGCTCAGAGCCTGGAGCTTGCTTCGGATTCTGCGTCTCCCTCTCTTTCTGCCCCTCCCCCATTCATGCTCTGTCTCTCTCTCTCTAAAAAATAAACATCAAAAAAAATTTTTAAAAGAATAAATTAAAAATCTAAACCTGTCACCTGGAAGAGTACATTGCTATGAGCATCTCTTGTTCAGCTCATTTTTACTGCTGCTTCCCCACCCCCACCTTTTCTGATTTACGGCTTAATACAGCTTATCTATTTATTTTTTTATTACTTTTTTAAAGTTTTTTAATGTTTATTTTAGAGAGAGAGGGAGAGAGAGAGAGAGAGAGAGAGAGAGAGAGCACAAGCAGGGGAGGGGCATAGAGAGAGGGAGACATAGAATCTGAAGCAGGCTCCAGGCTCTGAGCTGTCAGCACAGAGCCTGATGAGGGGCTCAAACCCACCAGCTATGAGATCATGACCTGAACTGAAGTCGGACACTAACCCATGGGGCCACCCTGGCGCCGAAATACGGCTTTTTACAGAGAAACTGTCTTCTGGTATTAGCAACGTTGACTACTGGTTTCTAGAGATACTTTTCAAGATACTACATGGTTTTAGACATTTTTCTAGGTCTGTGGATACAAAACTTAAAAATAAAGACAGTTCTTGGATCCTAGGTGTTGACAAGTTTTAAAAAGGTTTTTATGGAAGTAAAACACACACAATGTAAAATTTATCATCTTAGCCATTTTTAAGTGTACAGTTCAGTGATATTAAGTACACTCACACTGTCGTACAACCATCACCACCGTCCGTTGCTGTAACTCTTTTCATTTAAGACTAACTCTGTCCTCATTAAACAATGTCCCATCCCCCAGCCCCCAGCCCCTGGTGACTACCATTCTATTTTTTGTCTTTATGGTGTTGACTAGTCTGAGTACCTCCTACAAATGGAATCATAGGGTATGTTTTTCTGTGACTGGCTTATTTCACTTAGCATAATGTCCTCAAGGTTCATTCATGTTGTAGCATATTGTGGAATCTCCTTCCTTTTTAAGGCTGAACAGCATACCATTCACTTATCTGTTAAAAAGCATACATTTTGCTTATCTGTTAATTCACTGATGGACATGTGGGTTGCTTCCCTGTTTTAGCTCTTATGAATAATGGTGCTATAAACATGGGTGTACAAATATCTCCTCAAGATCCTACTTTCAGTTCATTTGGATATACACCCAGAAGTGGAATGATTAGCTTATATGTCAATTTTTTAAAAAATTTTCTTGAGGAACACAATTAAATTCTACAGAACATGCAGGGGTATCTGAAAACATAAACAACAATTTTATGCTAATAAATTCAATACCAAAGTGAAATGGGCAAAGTTTTTAAGACACAAATACCAAAATTTATCCAAGAAAAGGATAGCCTGAATATTCCTGTATCTATTAAAGAAATTGAATGTGTAGTTAAAATGTTTCTGAAAGACACTGTAAGGAAACTGCAGATAGATATCCTTCATGAAAATATAGGCTGCATTTTTATAAAATATGCAAGCCAAATCCCTATATATGTTTATGTAGCTTTGAATAAGGGATAGAGGAAAGAGTAGAACCATATTGTTAACTTTGAATGAGAGACAGAGGAAAGAGTAGAACCATATTGTTAACTTTGGCTAACCCAGGGATGTTAAGGATGGTGAAGAACTCATTGAGTTTTTTCTTTTTTTTACCTCTGTGTTTTACAAGTACACATTAATTTTTTTAATTTAAAAACGTAGCTTAAAAAAACCCTCAAGGGATTCCATTTCATCATTTATGGCAAGAGGGAAATTTGAATTGAGCACATCTATTTAATGCCTATTACGTTTAAGCCCCCACGGATGGTGCTGAGGACACAATAATGAATAAATAAAACTGTATCAGTCTCAATGATCCTTAACAAAATAGAATGAGATGAACAGTAAGGAATAAAGTTCATGTCTGAATGACAGTTATAATTAGTATGCATGATCACTGAGAGCATGAACTCCTCCCTCAGTTTGACAATACCTAACACAGTGTCTGGCAAATAGTTGATATTATTTAATCAGTTTTTCGTGAATGAATGAATAAATAATGTGTGTGGTACAGCGGGGCAAGAGAAAGTGGACAATTCTACCTGCAGAATGGGAAAGGAAAGAAGGGATGCATGCGTACAGGAGATGATTTAGTTAGCCTTTCTGAGTTGTAGGGAACGCCATACAAAGTAAGATGCATATGAAAAGCTGGGAATCACACGGCATGATTACCGAATGCAAGCTACTCAGCACAATTGCTGTGCCTAGTAAACAAAGATGGCTGGCTTCGGCAACAAGGCAGGAAAAGGGATAAGGAATAGCCTCATTTACCAAGATAAAACATTTACATTGGAGTTAAGAAGATCAGAAAAAAACACAGAAGTAAGGCTCTCAGAGGTAAAAGAGTATTTCTTTCTCTGACTGAATATATATATGTATCTATGCATACATGGGGACCATGACTGTTGGTCACCCTCTCTACGAAACAGTGAAATGGGAGTCAGGAAGTAGGTTCTCTATCAACAAATATATGCGAAGATAGCTAGGGTGTGAAAGAATGAAGAGAATTTGTAATTACTATATTCATTTTGTGAATCTCCTGAGTCTTCAGGAGGTGGCACCCAAAACTCAAACTCAAAGGGAATTGCTTACATTCTTACCCTGTTGTCTGGTCATGAAAGCAGCAACACATCGACTTCTTCACAAAACAATGTCATGGCTGCCTCTATCCCTCAGGTTTTTATGATAAATGGCCTCAACCCTTTCACTGAACTGGAAATTGTTTCCTACAAAATACGAACGCTCATGAGTAAGGCTGAATACACAGATAGTAGTATTCAAAATTCATTTTTATTTATGTTATAAAATTTCATCTAATTCTAAATGCAGACATTTTTGGAGACTGATAACCTAAGTATGTAATTTAGGGATAAATTCTTTTGACTTTAGAACTTCCAATTGAGACACTGGAACATTAGGAAATCTTGTTGAATTATTTTTCTCTTTTCATTTCAAAGTAAATTGTTGACTCAACAGCTCCTTATCCTTTCTATCTGTTTACAGGTATTAAGATTCAAGAGTGTGGGGGCTCTTCCCTGACCTCAAATTCCTGAAACAAGTATGAATGTGAGTCTATAAATACAACTGTCTGAGTAACAAAATTTGGTTATTTTCTATAATTCAACTTAATATCTTACATAGAGCCCCCATTATACTGACCTTAACCTTTAAAACTTTTAGGATTTCTACCTTGTGGTCATACTACAGCTTTTATTCCAGGATATTACCCAGGCATGGTATTTGGAAGGGTACAGAATGCAGGTGGGGGAGAGGGAAGCAATCTGCTTCTCAGTGATCTGTCCACATTGATTTTCACTGGAATATCCATTATCCCCATCTGCCTGGTTCCCTTCAGATCCAGGGATTCTCTGCTGTTCTGAGCCATGATTCTGGCATGGGACTTTTTTTCTTTTCTTTCTTTTTTTTTTTTTTTTTTCCAGACTGCATATGGGGCCATCTGCCTTATGTGCCCCACAGCTATTTCTTTCTCGGGTCTTGTGGCCTTCCCAGCAGCACTGTGGTGCACAGTTTTCCTCTGCTTTTGGGATACATAGACCTCTCTCTATTTAGCTTGCCATTCCTCCTCCACCCCAACTCAGAGGTCTTTTTATAAGGATATACAGTAAGGGATTGTTTTTTGTGTGCTAGTTTATTTCGAGATAATCTGTCTATCCCTTCAAATTCCTCCTTCCAAATGTTTAGACATTTTACAAACCAAAACCCAGAAAGACTTGTGGGGAGTTATAGGAAAAGAAAAAGATAGTATCTCCAAATGTTTACCCACCATGTTTTCATATATATCATAGCCATCCTTTCTGTTAGGCAACAGTAAAACTGGCAAACACAGACCTTGTCATCCATATATATCACTTTGTTAGGGGAGGGAAAAAATCGTATCATGTACCTATAGATTCAAACTCGGTTCTATTTAACCAATGCTTGTTGAACATTTGCTGTTTGTAAAGTGCTGGGCATAACGCAAAGTTGAAGAGAAACAAGATTCCTGTCCTAGAGGAATTTGCAGTCTAGTGAAGAAGAAAAACTAGAACATAAATAACAGTAATGCAAAACCTAAAATGATTAATCTGCCCACATGAGTCATAAACAAAGAGCTTTGGGAGCCCTGAGAAGGCGATTAATTTTAATCAGGGGATTGGAGAAAACTTCAGACCTAGCGCTGACTCACAGCCTACCAGTAAACAGAGCGTTAACAACTCTCTGGGCATTTCCTCAGCTCTCCGGCCTTTTGGGGTAGAGGGCTGCAGAGAATAGCTCACGGCTTCTTCAATCCCCGGACAAGAGCATGTGTGTGCCTTGGAGGGTCCAGAACTTAAAGTTAGTTTTCGCTGAGGAACTCTTCCCATACATCCTTGCTACTTCACTGTTAGAGGCCCCTCTCTGCCACTACCTACTTTTCTAAAGCTTCTGCCTTCAGATCCGTCCTTCTCCTGTCTGCTTGACTTTGGTGGTTGGTGGTGGTGGTCATAGCACTGGTGGCATTTCCTTGTTTCTGTCTCGTTTAATGTTGCCTTTAGCTCTCTTTTCTTCCGCTTTGGAGACTGATTCCAAATTCTGAACCTCTTTGCGCTTGGCATTTTCTGGCTAGCTAAATAAACTTTGTTGGTTGGCTTCAAAGAATCAGAAGCTTTAGGAAAATGAAATGGTCAATAAAGCAGAAGAAGAAAATGGGATTTCTTTTTCTTAAAAAAAACCGCTAAACCCTTAAAAGCATATTACTAAGTGTAAAAAGCCAATCTGGAAAAGTTACCTAGAGTATGATTCCAACAATATGACAAAACTGGAAAATGCAAAACTATGGAGACAGTAAAAAGATCAGGAATAAGCAGAGTACAAAAGGTTTTTTAGAGCAGTGAAGCGGCCATAATTATGGATATTTGTCGTTACACTTTCGTCAAACTCCATAGAATGTACGACACCAAGAGTGAAGAGGAATATAAACCATGGACTTTGGGTGTTAATGATGTCAGTGTAGGCTCACCATTTGTAACAAATGTACCACTCTGGTGGACGATGTTGACAGTGAGGGAGTTTCTGCATGTGTGGTGTGAGAGGATGTACAGGAAATCTGTGTACTTTGCATTAATTTTTGCTGTGAACCTAAAACTGCCCTAAAAAATAAAGTCTGTTTAAAATTTTGTTTAAGTTAGCATGCAGTGTTTCTTCCTATCTCGCCCCCCACCAGTTAGGGGCTGTTCTTACGTTCGCTTAACCATAACGGTGCCTTCTGAGTGTCTGTGCTAGTCTCTGTTCGTCAGCTTGGGGGAGTGAAATTGTCTTTCACTTTAACAGAATATAAGTGGTAGGTAAATCTTTCATTATCCTGGTCCATGTTTTTTTTTTAAGATTCACTGTACTTTTGCTTCCTGTAATAAGGATTGTGCCTTGATGTATACTTCAAAGAGAGACAGCACAGATAAGAAAGGGCAAAAAGAAAGGAAAAAATCAATATGGGGAAATATCATTTCTGATTGCTGTGAAAAATCTCAATGCTCCCTATTTGTTTTATCACTCAAAGAAAAACTCTGATGGTATATAAGACTTATTTAGCACCATACAAACTGTGTGAGGCAGAGACAAGACAGTCTGTCTTGACCAGTCACCATGGTAACTTCTAAAAGCAAAGATTATGTCTGATTAGGTTGCCCTTCTCAGGAAGAATTGACCAGGAAAAGATCTTTTGAAAAGTTTAAAATGAAGGATAGGAAGATACTGGTACTAATTTCACACAGCTGCTCTTCTCCCTGACTCTCCTAATAAGAGTGACTCAGACTATTTTCTGGAACCTTTTCCCACTCCCATAGAGAGCTTCCAACGACATCCTCCCCTTGTTGAAAATGTGCCTCAGCTCGGTTCTTTGTGGTTATTGTCTCCACAGCCTATAATCAGAATTCCAGATATCTTTGTGGTTGCTTGTAAAGAGATTGATGAATGTTCCTAAAGAAAGAAAAAATAATAAAAGAAGTGAAACATAATATGCTCTCAAAACACAGTTGTAAAAGGAAGCAAAACCTCAATCACGTCTGCCTTGCAATGATTTGGGGGGCAGGCAGGCAGCACGAAGGTGGAAATGTTGAAGAAGCCAGAAGACTGCGTTATGTTAGAATCATTTTTGTGAAAGCTCTTTGTGAAATGCTCTCTGCTGTGAAAAAGATCCTTATAAACAAAATTTTTCCCACCAAGTTTCTTCTAATAGTACTAGTGTCCATAAAGCACAATGCGCATCAATTATCCTGTTCTTCCTACGTAATCTCCTAAATAACGTAAAATGCGAGAGACTTCACTGGAGGCTGACAAATGTAAAGAGGGACACCAAGTAAGGAAATGATAGTTTTACTCCTGCTTAACAGAGAGGGTAAAATCTTACTAGCCACTACAGTATCCTGCAGTGGTGGGCTTAGAGAGAATTCTCATAAAGTCTGCAAAATGTGTGCAATCCTTCTGATGCTTTGTAAATCTAAAACACGGGGTGGCAAAAATGTTCTTATTCTTCTTATTTGCATTGGCATGGCAAATACTTAAGTAATCACTCAGTCAACTTGACAAAGGGGAAAAAAAATCTTTGAATCTGAGGTAAAAACTAAGAGTCATTCTTTTTTCTCTCTTTATTGAAAGCAAACAGCCTTTTCTGCCTGATTATTCATGAATATTATAACAAATCCTAGAGAGAAATGCGGTAATAGACATCAAAATTAAAAATTCACAACTCTTGCCTCGAGATAGATCTCCACATGTGCAAATGGAAATGTGTGCATTCCAGAGTTCTTATTGAGGCAAAAGAGAACTTATCTAAATGTACTCTGTGGGCAGGAGGTTAAAAAATGATGATGTAGTCATAACAATGTAACACTATTTTGTTTTTAAAAAAGAATGAGGACATGCTACCTGGGCCAATAAGGAATAATCCCTGAAGTATACTTTAAAATGACAGTGGATATGTCCTAAGTGCTTTTTGTATATTAACGTATTTGATCCTCACGACGATCCCCTTGAGTAGGTATTCTTAGAATTCCTGTATTAGAGCTAAGATGAGGAGCACATAAAGGTTAGGTAACCTGCTCAAGGTCACAAGCTAATAAAAGGTAATGTCAAGATTTGATCCTAAATCACCTCACTTCAGAGTTTGTATTATTAAACACTAAGAAATACCAGAAAGCAATGTTCAGAATAGTGTATATAATATATAGCTAATGTGTAACAAAGAATATGCACACACACACACACACACACACACACACACACACACAGGCACACACACACACACACACACACAATCAATCCTCATTATTCGTGGATTTGTTTACTTGCTAAAATTTATTTATAACCTCAAAATCAATATTCACAAAACTTCCTAGGTCAAACAATGTGGCACTGTGCCTTCTTGTTTTTGTTCCTATGTGAACGGTGAGTAAGTGTCCTTATTACAGTGTGCTTAGTGCCCATTTTTTCTCATTTGTGTGCTTTTTATTGGTGGATTTGCTGTTTAAAATGGCCCAGGCATAGCGCTGAGGTGCTGTCTAGTGTTCCTAAGCACAAGAAGGCTGTGATGTGCCTCAGAGAAAATAAGTGTTAGATAAGCTTTGCTCAGGCATGAGTGATAGCACTGCTGGCTGTTAGATAGATGTTAATGACTGATAAATAAGCTATCTTTAACCAGAAACACATATAAGACAAAGTTATATATTGATCAGTTTGTGACAATGTTGTGACCAGAGGCTCACAGGGACTTAACCCTGTAATCCACTGAGGAGTAATAATGATGCGGGAGTTGCTATGTTCACAGAGACTCTCTGGAACACAACTACTATGAATAACAAGAATCAATTATGTACATATGTGTGTGCATATATATGCTTATGTAGGTATCACGCATAAAAAAAAAATCTTAAGATTATAAAATAAACTGCTGACAGTGATTTTTTGGGAGGAGGAAGACTAAGTTACCAAATGGAGTTCAGAATGGGAGAAAACTTTCCTTTCTCCTTATGAAAATTTACATGTGTATCATCTATTGAAATATTTTCATGCAAACATTACAGAGAAAGGAAAAGTTTCCCAAAGTTTTGCATAATCCCACCTTCCTGCAAATGGATTCATAAATCATTTTCTAGGCTTTTGAAATGCAAATATAATATACATAATCATACTCTACTGTATCTTGCTTTTTTAAACTTTCACTGCTGAACTTCTTTCTAGGTCAAAACATAAAGAAGTACCTGTCCCTCCTTTCCTTCCACATCCCGCCACAAACACAGCCCCATACTGAGACACAGACATCACAGATTTCTGTCTCTTCAGACTGCCCTCCCACGACTGGCATTTCTGTAAGAGTATAGCAACACATTTTGAAGACAAAATCATTCCTGGACTCTGAAATTTAAAGTAAGAGAATGGAAAATAGGGTATATAAAAAATGGGGGAGAATCTCCTCTAAAGTTTTGTGAATTTTTAAGCTTTTGTTTTTCATCCCGAGCCAGAGAACTTGTATTATTTTTAATGTCTATTTATTTTTTTAACTAAAAATTTTTTACTTCTTACTTATTTTTGAGAGTGAGAGAGACAGAGTGTGAGTGGGAGAGGGTCAAAGAGAGAGGGACACAGAGGATCTGAAGCAGGCTCCAGGCTCTGAGCTGTCAGCACAGAGCCCAACGCGGGGCTCATACTCCTGAACTGTGAGATCACGACTTGAGCTGAAGTCGGACACTTAACCAACTGAGCCACCCAGGAGCCCCCAATTTTTCTTACAAAAAATTGGAAGAGAAAAATAATTTACTCTGAGTCATTCACATACTAGGTACTGTATGTATATATATTTGACCCCGTACCCTGGAGTTAGATATAATCATTTCCATTTTATGGATAGAGAAAACAGACTTCTGCAGATCAAGCCATTCTTGTCTCTAGAAAGCAAAGAAGAGAGCCATGTTCTATACTCCTTTTCAGGCTAAAAGTTTATGGATATTTTTGTGCTATCCCTAGTATTTGACTCTCGAATCTGCAGGTTACTTGGCCACTTATTTATCACTACTGCCAATTTATACAACATTAAATCGCATCTAGTTTCTCCAAGACCACATAACAGATGTAAAGTGAATTCCAGAACATGAGAATCAGACTGTTGTGCACATGGCTCATTGCATTAGACAATGAAATTCTAACCTTTGGTACATCCACCTTTTCTAATAAAATTACTCTTTTGCAGGAAAATTCTGGTTTTGCTCTTCAAAAGAAAAAAATAATAATAATAATGATAAACTCCTTAACATACTGACATTCTAGCTTAAAGAAACAGACGTTGAAAAATTATAGATGCTTCAGGTAATGGCTTCTAGGACCATAGGACCAAGTTAAGCTGAATATAAATGAAGTCAAAGAATTAGTCTCATGATTGTATTTCAATTAGACCTGCTGGTATCATCAATTTTTAAGTTTGTAGGTAATACCCACTAATTTCCTCTAGAGGGAGAATGAAACAAGAATAGGCGAACAGAGTGTTAAAAAGTGGATGTAGAGTGATCTTGAAGATTGCCCCTTAACAGAGAAAAGACATTTTTCCAAAGCTGCCATAAGCAAAACCAGAGTGGGTAGTTTTATTGTGATATATTTTTTAAGTATAGCTGAGTCAACCTCTAAAATACAAAGGATCATGTTTTCAGTTTCCCTTTAATTTTGAATAGAAAGTAACTACGCTCACACACAATTTCACCTACTTCACTCTTTATCAATTGCAACAATATCTATATTCTAAAAGAGATGATGAGCCTGTAAAAACACTTTTTTTAAAAAAATGTGCAATTAGTTCTTAGTATTCATGAAATAAATACGATGCTCATTTACTTAAAGACACAAGCGAAACAATCTAAGGAAGCATTCTGCAAAGCAAATTATCCAGTGTTACATAAAATACTGCATAAAATGAAATATCAAGATGATTATCCTTCCTCACCCCACAATCTCCTTAGGATAGTCAATGTTCTGCTAAAAATGATCCAATCTTGTAAAGTTTGGAGATCCGGAGAAAAAGCACTGAAATAAGTGTTTATGTGCATTGTGCAAGGACTGAAATTCAGGTAGCTTCACTGTTATTACAGAATCTCAAGAAATAAACATCAAAGGGAGATGAGATCACTATCTCTAGAAATAAAGGTTTCCACAAGAGAAACAATTGTGGAAGAAAATTATCCTCTTTGCTAACAATATGGTGATCAGCCTTTCCTGCTTTCTCCTGATGATGAGGTGATGTCACCGGTCAGAAGCGCTGGCCTATTTTCTGTTCTGCCTATGGTGGGTTGAATTGGATGAAAATAAACATCTTACATAACAGGCCGGCTGTGCACTTCATCTTTTTTTTTTTTTTCCCAAGGAGATTTTCCCAGTGTGAATTCTGCATGTACAATTAACATTGGCAAAATTTCAGCTAAAAAATCTGTTAGGTTTATAAGCAGATTGACAATAAAGCCCTTGTATGCTGCCTCCCATTCTCCCCAGCCACCGTACCTCCTACACACACACACACACACACACACACACACACACACACACACACCACACACATCGTTACCGCCGCAACCTCCACCACCATTACCTCCACTCCTCCCATAATCAAACCGGCTTTGTACTGAGAGAGAAGGGAAAGCAGACAAGTTAAAATTGAAATTGGTCTTCAAAGAGTTGTAACAAAACAGAAGATTGCAGATTAGAGCCATTGTCTTATTCCAGTGATATAAACCAGACCCCTTCTTGGGGCTTGCTTTCTCAAAATTGAAGATGATGAATCAAAGATTACAAGCCTAACCAAAAAGATGTATCCCTATGTTAGTAGCCTTTATGGTCATGAAAAAAGCAAACCCAGCAGAGAGAATTTTCCATTGTAATTTGTAACAAGTAACACGGATTCTGTCATAAATCCTGTTTTGTATGGAGGGGTTTATGAATTTTTAGGCTTTGGCATCTATTGTAGAGGCTACTTATGGGTTGAATATATTAAACTGAGTGTTCAACTTGATTTTCCTAATTCCTGAAGATACAATAAAGTCAGAGGTGCCAAAAAGCCAAAATGAACATATACTTGAACAGTCTAGATGGAATTCATATGAAATCAGCATTATAATTCCCAGTGGTTTGGATGGAGCCCATCAACTGACTTAGTGGTCTTAATCCCAAAGAAAATAGTGGCACGGTCTTTGCTCAGTAAAGTAAATATTTGAATTCCTATCATATGCCTAACAACAAATATTAAATAACCTAAATAGTATAGAGTTGAACTTAGACTATCACATATTTTTATATTGCTAAGCACTAAATATAAATGTTGCTAATCTATAGTGCAAGAGAGGAAAACCATTAAAAGTAAATGCAAAGAAACAGATGATGAATAAAGATTATTTGACCCTTCTTGGCACAAAAATAATCACGATTTTTCTGTTCCAAGTAGAAGCCACTTTGGAAAGGGCCAAAAGCAACTCTCTTTTACTGGGTGTATATACATAATGTCAAATCAAAAACAACCAGTCCTATAATGATATGTGCATTAGTGTGTATCCATTTAGTGGTGCTGACCTATGCTTAGAGGCTATTCTTTGCTTTTTAATACAGGTATATAATTGATTGACACAAAATATCCTGTTAGTTTCAGATGTACATCATAGCGATTCAGAATTTTTATACATTATGTAATGATCCCTATGATAAACCTAGTTACTCTCCAACTTCTACAATGTGCACTAGTATGCTACATACCTGCTTAATACACACCAGTAATAATGGGCAGAAAATATGTATGTAATGAACCATCTATGTTACTTTGGGAAAGTTAATTGCATTTATTCTAAAGATTTGCATTTAAATACCAGCTCTGGTTTTCACTGCCAGTAAGATCTTAAACAATTAGTTATACTTCTCTAAGCCTCAGCTTTCTCATCAATAATGTGAAGACAGTGATGTTTTTAAGAAATGCTTTAAGGGGCGCCTGGGTGGCGCAGTCGGTTAAGCGTCCGACTTCAGCCAGGTCACGATCTCGCGGTCCGTGAGTTCGAGCCCCGCGTCAGGCTCTGGGCTGATGGCTCGGAGCCTGGATCCTGTTTCCGATTCTGTGTCTCCCTCTCTCTCTGACCCTCCCCCGTTCATGCTCTGTCTTTCTCTGTCCCAAAAATAAATAAAAAACGTTGAAAAAAAAATTAAAAAAAAAAAAGAAGTGCTTTAAGAAAAAAAAAGACAATATGTGCTAAAGTATCTGACAGTGCATAGCCAATAACTGGATATACATATATGTATATATATATATATGACTTTGAATGATCAAAGTCATAGATAGTCATCAGTAATTTTACAAAGAAGTAAGGCTGAATTACTTAATATATACCAAATTTTGATTTCTTGGAGCAATTATTTATTGACTTGGCTTAAAGAATAATGACTCATATTTTATATAAGCATGTGTAGCTATTTGCATTGAATGGATTGTATTCAAATTAATTTCCAATTGTTTAACCAGCCCCAAATTTTTTCATGCCTATTTTATGTTTAATAATAGAAGAGAGTAAGAATAAATTGTTTCAGTACTTTGTTGGCTTCTAGGAGATTTCAACATTCTTCGGGAGATGATAAATTAAAGAAACAATTACAAGACATTAAGTCATTATTATATTATGTAAGATATAAGTATTCTAAGAACCAAGTGGATATTTTATTGAATTAAAAACAGTTATTGTTTTCATACACATTCTCAAGATGGTAAATATGTAGAAGAAAATTTTGCATGAGGGTTTAATATAGAATTATGATCTTTTCAAGTATTTCCATGAATTTTGGAGACAAATATTTCTTGAAGTAGTGCTTTTTTGATAATGTTAAAGAACTTAAATCTGGAAGAGTTTAAAGTTGATAATACTTTATTAAAAACATAAACAACCAGGGGCGCCTGGGTGGCTCAAGCCGATTGAGTGTCCGACTTCGGCTCAGGTCATGATCTCATGGTTCATGGGTTTGAGCCCTGTGTCAGGCTCTGTGCTGATGGCTAAGAGCCTGGAGCTGCTTTGGATTCTGTGTCTCCCCTCTCTCTGTCCCTCCCCCACGCACACTCTGTCTGTCTGTCTGTCTCTCTCTCTCCCTCTCTTTCTTTTTCTCTCCCTCAAAAATAAATAAGATATTTTAAAAAGATTAAACAAAAGATAAACATCTAAGATAAATATACTTGTACAAATGCATATATTTAAAAAATACATGTACAAAATAAGAACTTAGGGATTTATTGAAATATTTTCATGTTTTCATGTGAGAAAATGAAAAAAACTATGGAATTGTGGACCTTATTTCTAAGCTTTGAATCACCAGTGTAAAAACTGATGGTGAAAGCTTATTGACTTATGGTGTAGGGTTTTATTTTACTACTTCTGAGGAAATTCTAATGAAGGAAATTTAGGTTTCTCGTGTTCTGGAAAAGGAGGAAGAAGCTCAGCTTTCTCTTTGTGTAGAATCTCCTGTCCAGATGCTGGCTTTTTTCTTCATGAAAATTCATAATGTATCTGTTATAGCTTCCTAATTAAAGTCACACATGTATGAATAATGTTTTGAAAATCAGTCACCATCCACTTTACATATGTTAACATATATTATGTTTCAGAGTCATTTTCTGCCAAATAGCTCAGTGTACTGAATACCTTACAATAAAGTAGTAGTACCATTAATTTTTTACCCATCGACCGGATTCAGGGATTTTGAAGAGTGGGGGGAAAAAAGCTAGAGTTACTTATTTTCTAAAATTCAAACTCTGTGACTAGCAAGTGTGTCTTATTCTCTTCCAAAGAGTTGTAACTTTTAATTCATTCAACAAATAATTTTTAAACATCTATTTAATGCCAGTCACTCTTGAAAGCATCTGGAATATACCCAAGAACAAGGCAGAAAAAAAATATGTATATCTCTACTCTAGCTCAGATTCTGAATCAACAGTGAACTAAAAACACAACTAACTTAATTCTATAACAGAAGGTAATATGTGCTACGACGAATAACAGAACAAGCGAATGGTCAGAGGAGGAAGTGTAGCTTTGAATGGCGTGGTTAGGATTAGCTTTATTGAGAAAGAGGCATTTGAACAAAGATATGAAGGAGGTGGGGGAAGTGAAATTTGAGTGTCTCTCTACCATTGAACACAGCATAGTACCAATTATTAGGAGTCTGTTTCTAGTATTAACTTGGTGATCCTGGACAACTGTTTTGTTTCTTTAGCCGTAAAATACGAATACTGAAAATATCTACCCAAGATTGTGATGAGAAAAAAGACCATTTATTCCACAAATATGTTGTTCAATACCAGCTAAGGGCTAGGCACTCAAAACAGCAGCACACAATCTTGATGAAGAAAAAAAGGACTATTTTATTTCTAAAGGCTAAGAAGCAGGATGAAACTTTACATGGGAACCCAATGGACTCACTAGCTGAACCTCATAGTTCCTTGCCCACAAAGGGAGGCAAACTTTACCCTCTTTGGATCTACTCTGAGCCTGGTAATTACATTTACATATGACAGTTTAAAAGGAGTAAAACATACAGATTTTATATGTACATGGAGCACTCCTAGGAAAATGAAGACCTGAATGCTTATACACTATGTTGATCAAAGAGAGGTAATTGTAGACAATTGACTAAATCATATAAGAAGACTAAGGGAAGATAAGATTTATTTTAACATCTCTGTTTGCACAGAATTCTTGTAGTCCTGATGCCTCGTCTCTGGTGATAAGAAAGTCTCTCCCCTTGTGGTATAGGGAGAGCATCTTTCACATGGGAATTTTATCTCCTGCTTTCAGGAAGAAAAGGAAAAGTCAGAGCACCCTTCTTACACCTGCTGTTTTTCAAGTGCCTTTGGCTTAAAATAATCCTATGCTACTCAGTTGTAGACCATGGAAGTCTACATGTGGAGTGCCCTCCTGGACTTCTGCAGGCAGAGTAAAGCCTGATCAGAAGGCTCTGTACCTATGGCAGAAATTCTGCCCCCTATTCTTTCTTTCATCTCAGACTGTGTCCGGCCATACTGTCCAACATAGCATATCAGTTCTTCAACAGAATTAAAAGATAGCATCCAGATACTCATATAATGAAAAGTATAAATATCCCCCAGTTTAAAAAAAAAAAAACTAATCACAATAATATATAGATGTCCCAAAAGTGAATATAAGCTTCTTGGCATTAAGATTAAATAAACTTTCAAGCTGAATTCTAACAATCAATGGCATGAATTCAAAATAAAGTTCCATGTGAATTACAAGTTCACAGAAAGAAGAGTCAAATATTCATTATCAGCCTTTCCTAATCTTCTCCACCGTGGCCAGAGAAGTTCTCTATTCCTGGGCAGAGCTGAGGCTCCTTTAGCAGTTCAAGCTTTGGCTATCACTTGCTAGAAATGGTTATAGTTCTTTTTTTTTTTTTTTTTAGTGTTTAGTTATTTTGAGAGAGAGAGTGTGAGTGGGGGAGACGCAGAGAGAGAGGGAGACACAGAATTCCAAGGAGACTCCAGTCTCCTGGCTGTCAACACAAACCCCATGTGGGGCTCAAACCTACCAACTGCAAGATCATGACCTGAGGTGAAGTCAGATGTTTAACCAACTGAGCCACCCAGGCACCCCATAGAAATAGTTCTTTTAAATTTCAGAATTTTATGCCTCATTTTTAAGTATTTCTTTTAATGTTTATTTATTGAGAGAGATAGAGAGAGAGAGAGAGACAGAGAGAGACAGAGAGACAGAGAGAATCCCAATGAGGCTCCATGCTGTTATCGCAGAGCCCAATTCAGAGCTGATCCCATGAACCATAAGATCATTGACCTGAGCCAAAATAGAGTAGGACACTTAACCGACTGAGCCACCCAAGTGCCCCAATTTAAGTAGGTTTTAAATTTTTATTTTTATTGAGGCATAATTTACAAATAGGGAAATATACAGATCTTAAATATGCAGTTCAATTAGTTTTAACAAATATACATACTTTACCTTTATTAAAAGTCCAACTTCTCTGGGGTGCCTGGGTGGCCCAGTCGGTTAAGCGTCCGACTTCGGCTCAGGTCATGATTCACGGTTTATGGGTTTGAACCCCGTGTTGGGCTCTGTGCTGACAGCTCTGAGCCTGGGGCCTGCTTCGGATTCTCTGTGTCCCTCTCTCCTTGCCCCTCCCCCACTCACTCTCTGTCTCTCTCTCTCTCTCTTAAAAACAAATAAACATTAAAAAAAAAATAAAAAGTACTTTTTTCTCAGTCCAGGAGGTTCCCTTGTGCCACTTCCCAGTAAATTCCTGTCCCTCAAGAAGCAGTCATTCTGATTTCTCTTAGCACACATCAATGTCACCTGATCACAAATACGTACCCTTTAGTGTCCGGCTTCTCTCACTCATGCTCTTTTTGAAATTTATCTTTGTTACTATGAGTATCAACAATCAAGTCCTTTTTATTGACCAATAGTATTCTACTGTAGGAATATGCCACAGCTAAAAAATAATCCATCTCTCAATAAGGGATACCTGAGCTGTTTCCAATTTTTTCAATGCTATGTATCGAATCACTAAGCACGTTAGTGTACAAATATTTTTGTGAACATAATCTCTCTTTTTCTTGGATAAACACCTAGGAGTGGAATTTGTAGGCCACAGGATAGGATACATAGTCCCAAACAATTTTCAAAGAAAGTTGTGTCATTTTATACTCCCATGGCAATATTTGAGAGTTCTGGTTGTTCTACCTCCCTGACAACATGTGACAGTCTTTCATTTTATCCATTTTTACCCATGTAGTGGTATCCTACTGTAGTTTTAATATTTTTTATTGCTTCATAGTAATGGAGTCCAGACATTTAATATTATTGTAGCCTGGGCCTCACAATACAATCCGCAGCTCTCAGAACAGCTTTGTTCCTAAGCAAAATTATAAATCCAGCACTCTGCAATATTAAAAAAAAAAAAGCATAAACTCTTTGAATGAAAACATAAACTCTTTAGTCTTTGAGTGAAATAAAGAATAGATGGAGACATTCTACCTGTGTTCAACTTCATTAAGATGCCAGTCAGTCTAATCAACCTATAATCCGTAATGAAAAAAAGAAACTCTTAATCAACTGGAAAAAAAATCTACCAGCAAGAGGGCACATTAAATCCTAAGCATTTACTCTTTCCGAGGAGCCAAGATCCACAAGTGTGTTACCGTCTTGATTTTAATTTTCCTCTTTAGTCTCATCATCTCCCACAGTCATCTTGCTCACTGGACTAAGCTGAAGGAGGGGAATAAGGAAGAGAAGATGACACAAAGGGTTACATGAGCCGAGCCTGAAAGTGTCCTACAGTCATTTCCACTTACGTTCTATTGACCAAAACTTAAACACCTGCACATAGTTAATTGCAAGAGAAACTGGAAAATGAGATCTAGTTGAACCTAGAACCTAGAAGAGGAAATGGGTTGACACTAGCTAGCACCTCTGCATATCTCAGTGTAGCCTGAAATGCCAGGTCACATGGTGACTGTATAGTCAGTGCTCATGACTGCTAAAGAGCAGTCAGTGGTTTGCCAGGATCCGCTTAGCTGGAGTCCTCTGACACTATCTAGAAGGTCCCCTGCCCTTTTCTGAGCCTCCTGTATGTCCCTTCACTGCCTGAGCGCTTCTGACAGGTCCGGGTGCCTTTGCTGTGGTCTAAATGGCTTTGTTAAATAAAGCCCATGCTTTTTTTAGGTCCCTGCCTCTATAGAGACACCCCATTTGTCTGTGGAAAAACTTACCACAGTTAGACACCAAAGTCAAAACAACTTTGACCCTAGTTGTGAGCTTTTGTTCAGGCTACAACAGGTAAAATCCTGCCCAATAGGAGCTTTCAAAGCTATCAAGGTTAAAACACGCTGCCCATACATAAATTAACGCCTTGCATCTTTCAGGGCTCAGCTCAAATGTTGCTTCCTCAGAAAAGCCTTCTCTGACTCCTGAGAAGGTGCCAACCTTCTCTGTTATGTATTTAAATATCATTTTAATTTTTTCCCAAAAGAACATGCTGCACCTAAAATCAATTGTTTGTAGAGTTTTGTGTTTGTTATCTCTTTCCCACTAAAATTTAAGCTCCAGGTTGAGCTGTCTTATTCACCATGATTTCCTTCAGAATTCAAGAGAACGCCCCGTAGTCAGTAGATTTTCAACAAATATTTGTTGAACTAATATACCTAACCTCCAGTACTCTCCACAGTATGACCTCCAACTTATATCACCAGCTTACACTTCCAAAAAGACATAAGTTTCCTCAAAACCCCTTCACAGTCCCCCTGCAATAATGCGGCTCACAATTAACCTAGTATTTGGAGTACCTTTGACGCTTTGTCTAGGTCTGAACATGCCCTAACTACCCTTGTATGCCACCTTTTAAAACGATGATTATCCCATAAACTCATTCCTGACATCCTTCATGAGTTATCATCTCTTCCCCCTTCTTTAAACTTAAATGGAATGCACACCTCCTTGTACTGTTTGTTACAGCACAGTGACATGTGCTCCTGTCTTAAGCCTCAATAAGTCTAGATTTCTCCAGGATGAACAATTAAACTCTCCAGCTATACTAGTGCTTCCTACAGTTATCAGTACAAAGCCACTGTTCAACCAATGCTAACTGAATTTAGAACCATAGGAAATAAAGCTAAATACCATTCAGTCACAGACTTAAAAACTCACTGATGAAGACCGTGATACAAAAAATACAAGAGCCTCAGCCTTCAGATTTGACATACATTAGTCCATTGACTGTGAGCTGAGCCCCCTCTCTCGTAAGGTCTCTTGTCTTTCCTTGTCTTTTTTCACCCCCTTCACACTCTCTCAGAGTAGAGACAAGAGTGATGCAATTAAATACGCACTCTACTTGAAAAGTCTGGATTAATGTTAGCCCTGCTCGTTACCAACTTTTACTAGGAACTCTTTCCTAGTCAGTTCCAACCAGATGCTTCAAATCCAATATCTCTTGCATTTGCAAAGCACTCTAGAGTTCACAGGCTGTTTTCATTGACATTTAATGAATTATCCCCTGTATCCTATGAGGATGCTTTAAAAAGAGCAAATTGTCTTTACCTTCAAAACCAGCTGCCTGCACATATTAACCTATTTTCTTTTTCAATTATTTCATTGTCTCGCAGGCACTGATGAAGGAAAACTGGCGTCTCGGGTCGAATGGACTCAAGTCCTACGAACTGCTTCTTCATAATTTCTCCTATTTCTACTTTTACTGCCACTCCTCCGGTTTGAGGCTTTGCTCATTCAAATCTTGACTGATATAAATAATCTCAACCAAACTGTTTTCTGTGTCTCCTGGGAGAAAATTTTAGCACGGTGATTTTAATATCCTAACACACAATCTTCATCTGAAAAGTATTTAGTGACTCTCCTAAGCTGTGCTATCTAATATAGAAGCCATGTGTTGCATGTGATCATTTGAATTTAAATTAACTAAAATTAAAATTAAAAATTCAGGTCCCCAGGTTCATGGCCATATGGCCAGGGCTCAATAGACATACATGGCTGGTGGCTACCGTATTGTACAGTGAACATATGGAATATTTCCATAATTATAGAAAATTACATTGGACAGTGATTTTTTTTTTTTCTTTTTAAAGAGCTATAGCACCTGTAAGACTCTTTTTAAGCACTTGATGACCTTGGCCTTGCAGTGCTATTGGACCAGTTGTGCAGTGCCATGGAAAAAAAATGATTTTAATTCAGAAAATACATGTTTGCATTTTGACCCCACCACTTCCTAACCATGTAACTTTGGGCAAATCACTCTAGTTTCCATATCTATAAATTGGAATTAAAAATAGGACCAGCCCTATTTCGTTCTCTAAGTTGTTCTAAATTTAAACATTCATGTATCTGTGAATAGTGAAAAACTCAATACAGATAGCACTGATAAAAGAAGCCACAAATGTTGTTGTTGTTCCTAATATGATATCATTTCTCATCATTTTCAATGATAAGAATGTGTATTCTTCCTCCAACAGTGCCATGCAGAAAGCAAGTTCTTAGTATCATTAATAATTGTTGAATCTGAACATTAAAGTATTTCTATAGAGAATATATGAAATACAAATATTTATGTGTATAAACATATTTTTATATGTTATATATATATATATATATATATATATATATATATATTTACCCTTTTTCTTCAGCTAAAATTAAGAATGCAAATACTTTAAGTATAAACTATTGAATCCTATATTTGAGGATTAAATATTCAAGTATAAACTATTTGAATAAAATATTCAATATTGAATATAAAATATTCAAGTATAAACTATTTGAATCCTATATAGCAAATCCTATATTTAGAATAATGAATTTTTCATTAAATGTGAGTTTTTGTCTCTGTGATGAAAAGAAAATGTAAAACTAACTTTATCCAGATAATTCTATCAATTCTTCCCCACTCTTTCCTTATTCCAAAATTTCTAACCTAACCAGATGTGAGGAAAACTGAATCCAAAAGAATTTTAGGTGGAGTTTGCCAGATATTCAATTCCAGGTGACTTTCTGTGCACGTATAAGTCATTTCTATTCATTAATCTGGAATGATAATGATTATTCCTTTTCTTAACTTTGAAATATTTGACTTATCAGCTGATGGCTACAAATCTCCACAGCCCATTTCCAGCTGTACTTTTGCAGTTGTGGGGATTTAGGGAGCCTGAAAGAGGGAAGTGTTAGCACTGACTCCGCTCGGGTAGGAGCAGAAGGCCACATTCTTTGCATGCAGGTGCTCAATGAAAAGTGTGGTCTACGTCAGTAATATCACTTGATGTTATAGGACTTTCCTGGCCAACAGTAGAGCCCACAGACACACAGCAAGCCAGGAATGAAGGCTTGCAATTGGAAGTGCTACTCAGAGGAAGAAACTATCATCTCCTGCAAATTTATATCAATTCTGAGAGAGCCTCATGGGACTCAACAAAAGTTTGCCTCGCACTTCCTCTTTTGGTTCATTGAGCTGCGGAAAGCAAAATGAGAAGGCTATATCTCTATGTTCCAGAGGGGGGAAATTATGCAGTTGGCATGCTTTCCCTTCAAAGTACTGAATGTGGCTCAGCATCAGGAAACCGGCCACTATCCTCTTCCTTATCAAAAAAAAATTTTTTTTGAGAACTAGAATGAATAAAATTCTAAGGGTAATTTACTAGTCTAAAAAAGATTTGATGTGCAGTAAAATTACAAAACCTCACTTGGTTTTGGTCTTTTCCTCCAAATTTTTATTTAAAAATATTTTTTAATGTGTATTTATTTTTGAGAGAGAGAGAGAGAGAGCGAGAGAGCGAGAGAAGGACAGAGAGAAAGGGAGACACAGAATCCGAAGGAGGCTCCAGGCTTCGAGCTGTCAATACAGAGCCTGACGCGGGGATCGAACTCACAAACTGCGAGATCATGACCTGAGCCAAAGTCCGGACTCTTAACCGACTAAGCCACCCAGGCGCCCCTCCCCAATTTTTATTTCAATTCTAGTTGGTTTCACCTTTTTTTATCTTTTGATGTAAACCTCTTCTTGATGAAGGTTGAGCACTGTGATTTCATGATTGAGGAGTAAGTACTGACCAGAAGAAGGAGAACAGTTAGACCCTCAAGAAATTCCTAATCTGTAGGCTCCCAGGCAGCCAGCTGAGCTCATGGAGAGCTAGAAAGTGCTACTTCTGTGAAGTGAGCAATGTCTACTTGTGTCTGGGATTACAGAGACTCCTCAAAGAAATCTTGCAAAAACAGAGATTGGCATATCAGCTTTGAAGGTGGGGGAGTACGGTCCAGTAGCTCTATAGCTTTATGAAAAGAGAAGTAAGTAGAATTCTTCCAGGAAGTGGAGGGAAGAAATGAAACCATTTTTTCTTGTCTCTGGGGGAAAATGTGCTTTTTAATTCCTTAGAACAAGTGACACAAAGCTGAAATAGATTTAATTTGTTGTAGGTGGTGATCCCAAAAATATCTCAGGATTGCTTGACATGTGAGTAAATGAGTGACTGAAGCAAATTAACTAGAGCATGTAGAAATGTCTGGTAGATTCTTAACCATCTGTTTCACTCCAGGTAAACAAAGTGTTCAGAGATGGAGTTAAGAGGATGATTTAGCCAAGCAATGGTTTGCAAATACTTCCCATATGGAAAGGAAACACCAAACAGTTCCACCCAGTAATTGTCCTATAATTTGATTTCTTTGGCTACACACACAGAATACATATGCGGATATATATCTATATATATATCTGCATATGTATGTATGTGCATCTATACACATGTATGTATACATACAACATATATATACATATATTTATATTTTTATTTGTATGTACTCCATGCTGATGTGAATACTTACCTTATTCATAGATACTTGAAACACAGATCTTTTAAACAATACAAATGCTGCTATATCCAGTGATGATTTCTTAGAGTGGGTAAATAAAAATTTAACACATGATGTATCTGAGTTATAACAACAGACTAAAATCTAGCCACTTGCATGTGAAATGTAAAAGACTTACATCAGAGAAATAGAGTAGAAGATAAATTGATCAAGTAAAAAAGCCATAGATATTATATGTGTCTATGTTTACATAAATGTATGTGCGTATGTATATGTATATGTGCATGTAACACACACATATATAAAATTAGTTATATATATACATACACACATGCATACTATTAATAAAAACAACTTAAGCCACTATGACAAATAATGCTTCCATCCTCAGAATTTCAATGTAGTGTATCAATATTTTGTTTTCCTTAAAACAAAGAATTTGCTCCAATTATCCACCCCACCACCACCACTACCACCATCACTTACTTGATTGGATTTTATTTTATTCTTTTGGCCTCCTTAGCATCTATTTTTATTCTCCTGATGGCAATTTCCTCCACTCAGTTTACGTGATTTGCACTAGCTGACCGTAATCCCAACTCCTGGTAAGGTAATTTGACATAGGGCATGTTCTGTGTCATTTGCAAAAGTGAACGCTTCAAATAGAATCTTACTTGGGACAATAAACCTGAAGCCCAAAATTTGGGTCAAAATACTGATGGCTCTTTGTGCCTGTCTTAAACTTTGAGAATATAAACCAGGAGCTTCTGGAAGCCATTTTACCTCCACAAGGAAAGAAAATGCTCGGAAGTGGCATCAGCATTGAGGAAAGCAGAGCCAGGGGTAGTGAGAGCAAAGGTTTACAGTGGGTGCCCATGGAAAAGTTAGGGGAGAAGTTACAGTGTGGAATGGAAGCTTATCAAACCAATGTAATGTGAACAACATGGGCTGTTGAAATGTCACTGGCTGTGACGTTCTCTAGAACGGTATTACTGACTGGGCTGGGGTGAATGTGTGTCTTGAGGCCTCTGTGTTATTGCCTATTGGACATCACATAATGATAAGGTGACTGATTTTTTAAGGGAAATAACTGAATAATATTGTCCTTATTCTTTTATCTTTATACCTTCCTCCACAGGCAGGGCCCTCTTTAATGCCATATAATGAGACTGTCAAAGAAATGAAAAGTGATAATATGGTTTCACCATTGTTCTTCCTGTAGAAGCTCTAACAGAGACTGGGGGAGCTAAACTTTCTGTGAGGAGGCAGGGAGGGATTATAAAACCTATTCTGGCCTTAGGTCCTTTCCAATCGTGGGCAGTATTTTTTTTTTTAATTTTTTTTTAACGTTTATTTATTTTTGAGACAGAGAGAGACAGAGCATGAATGGGGGAGGGTCAGAGAGAGAGGGAAACACAGAATCTGAAGCAGGTTCCAGGCTCTGAGCTGTCAGCGCAGAGCCCGACACGGGGCTCGAACTCACGGACCGCGAGATCACGCCCTGAGCCGAAGTCAGATGCTTAACTGACTGAGCCACCCAGGCGCCCCTGTGGGAATTATTAAAGAGGCAGCACCATCAAAGCTGCCATTTGAGGGGCGCCTGGGTGGCTCAGTCGGTTGGGCGGCCGACTTCGGCTCAGGTCATGATCTTGCGGTCCGTGAGTTCTAGCCCCGCGTTGGGCTCTGTGCTGACAGCTCAGAGCCTGGAGCCTGCTTCATATTCTGTGTCTCCCTCTCTCTGACCCTCCCCTGTTCATGCTCTGTCTCTCCCTGTCTCAAAAATAAATAAACGTTAAAAAAAAAAAAAAAAAAAAAGCTGCCATTTGAAATCTGGCTTCTTTTCCTTGGGAGGGACATTCTGTCCATATATATATATATATATATATATACACACACACACACACACATATATATATATATACACACATATATATATACACATATATATATGTGTACACACACATACACACATATATATATACACACACACATTTGTGTGTGTGTGTGTGTGTGTGTGTGTATGTGTGTGCATGTGCCACACAATACACAGTTGATATATACTGACATTTTCTCCAGTAAAATTTCAGGTGGTAGTGGTAATAAATCAACTCATTTGAAATGCACTGTGGAATTTTGTCATTTGAAGCCAACCACAAATAAATCCCTTTGTCAAATGATGCATGTAAATATTGATTTTTTAAATATTGGATTTGCTAAAATGCATAACTCATGCTCTATGTGAATCTGTAAAATCTAATATCAAAGGGAGAGTGGCTTCCCAGTGACGAGCAGCATGTACACACACACACACACACACACACACACACACGCGTGCGCGCACGCGCTCATTCACTCTTCCCAAATACCCATATATAATTAACTAATGAATGAATGAATTGAAAACTCCAGCAGTTTGTGTGGCTACTGGTGAAGAAACTCTATTCTGCTACTTCAAATAAATACAACTAAAGCCTGCCAGGGATTGTACTGGGCAAACAATAGCAACACTGTCTCCTGACTATACACTCTGCCAGGGCTTTGAGCCTCTAGGAGTCAAGCAGAAGGGATTCTTCACCAAGCCATGGCTCTGCCCCCAGAAAGCATCTTTGTTATGACAAATGGCAGCTTGTATTCATCTACCCCCACTGCTAGTAGGAAGGGAAACAGATAGTGCCCAACACCCAAAAAATTAAAAAACGAAAACTGGGAAGAATCTTATAGATTGTCTCACCCAGTGTTTTTGGACTTCTGAATTTCATGAAATACCAGATTCTGAAAATATAACTAAAATTTTTGGAAAATACAATAAATAGAAAGAAGGAGGTCCAATTTTTACATAGTGAAAAAAGTTTAAAAATACCACTGCCGCTTTGAAGATGGCAACTAAGATTTAGTATCTCCCTTTATTTTTCTTGGAAATCATAGGAGACCAGGAAACAGCAGTACAAAACACACTTTCAGTAAAACAAGGAGAGAGCTGGAACCCCAAGTTTTGGAGTAAGTGAGGGGTTTTCAAAAACAGTGGCAATGGAATAGAAGTATGACAGACATTGAGCTCAAAATATCAGAGTACTTTTCAAGAGCTGCTTTCTGAACTAAAAGTCTAATTACCTGCTTGCAACTTCAGAAGTGACATACACATTTAAAACCACAACCTTCCATAATTCCAGTTTTGTTTTAAGAAGTACAGGGAGAAAGGGGCACCTGGGTGACTTGGTCGGTTAAGGCTCCAGGTGTTGGTTCTGGCTCAGGTCATGATCTCACAGTCTGTGGGATCAAGCCCCATGTGGGGATCTGCTGCTCGTGATTCTCTCTCTCTCCCTCTCTCTGCTCTTCCCTGGCTTGTGCACATGCTCGCTTGCTCTCTCTCTCTCCCTCTCTCAAAATAAATAAATAAACATTAAAAAAAGAAGTACAGGGAGACTGAATGATATACCATATTATAAGAAGTATTCTGTCTTCCTGGAAGCAAAAGAGAAGATAAATATACATGTTTCTCTGTGTGTTTGTGTGTGTGTGTGTGTGTGTGTGTGTGTGTGCGTGCACGCAAAAAATACCACAGCTACCATCCCCACTGGCTCAAGAAGAAACAGAGTGAAGAAAATTTTACCCAAAATCCTGTGTCTAAGTGACATGTGGTTCCTCCTCATGAGCCCTTCAAAATAAACGACACAGAAAATACACAACTTAAAGTTAAATACCCAAAATATAACCCAAAAGTCATGGATAAAAAATACACTACAAGAATTGAAATAAAGTGACAGAACAACAGATTAATAAACTCACGAGAAAATCGCTTTCTTGGAATATTGTTAAAATCGCGACCAAGTAGTTTGTCATCATTTAAGAAGACAGTGAAGTATCTCTCCTTGGAAAATAATGCAAAGAAGAGATATAATAGCTTAAAGAGACTATACCAATGGAAGAGGAGGGTGTAAAATACAAGTTAGCAGATCTTCAGGGAAGAGTGGAATAAAAACATAGAAACAGAAATAAACATGAATTTGGAAGATCTGATATAGACATGATTAGAGCACAGCAGAAAAAAAATATAGCTGTACACAGTACAATATGGAAAAATAATTTCTAATTCCCACATGAAAAAGTTCTCAGTATTATTAGTTTCAGGGAAATAAAAGTTAAAATGTCTAGGGGCACCTGGGTGGCTCAGTCGGTTAAGCGTCCGGCTTTGGCTCAGGTCATGATCTCACAGTTCTTGGGTTCAAGTTCTGCATCGGGCTCTGTGCTGACAGCTTAGAGCCTGCAGCCTGCTTCAGATTCTATGTCTCCCTCTCTCTCTGCTCCTCCCCCGCTCATGCTCTGTCTCTCTCTCCTTCAAAAATAAATAAAAAATATTTAAAAAAATTTTAAAAAGTTAAAATGTCTATCAGCTACCACTACACATACAGTACAATTGCTACATTTAAAAGGCTGTCCCCAACAAATAAATAAATAAATAAAAGGCTGTCAACTACAAATACTGGGAGGACACGGAGAATCCTCTCAAACATGGCTGGTGGGAAATGGAAATGATTCAATACTTGGGGAAAATATTTGAGAGTTTTTTTTAAAGATAAACATATATGTATCTTAGAAACAAAGATTTTACTTGTAGATGTTTATCCAATAGAAATGAAAACAAATGTCCATTAAAAGAATGTTTGCTGTAGAAGAATATTTATGCCAGCTTTATTCATAATAACTCGAAACTGGAAACGATCCAAATATACATCAACAAAAGAAAGTACATACAAAAGATATTTATTCTGTGGAATGAGAAATACTAAGCCATCAAAAGGAGTAAATTATTTTCATGTCCAATATCATAAATGAAATATCACAGAAATATGTTGAATGAAAAAAAAGGTGGATGTAAAATGTCATATACTTTATAATTTGATTTCCGTGAAGTTCTAGAACAAACAAACCCAAATATGTTACAACAATACAAAACAACAAAAAACACCATTGCCTCTGGGGCATGGGAAGGATAAAGTGAAAAAACCATGAGAACTTTTTGGAATGATAGAAAATATTCTATATCTTGATGGGATGTGGGTTAAAGAAGGGTATCCATTTTTCAAAATTATGTGGTCAATATTTGTGAATTTAAGTGTATATATACTGAACTAAAAAACAAAGAGAACCCATAGTAATGAACAATCAGGCGGGAGTTGGGAACTACACGTGAAATAAAAATGGCAGAATTTTGATCACTGTTGAAGCTGAGAGATGGCTGCATATAAATTCATCTAGTTATTCTGTTTCTTCATTGAGGTTTGAATTCTTCTCAAATAGTTAAAAATTCTGAAATAAGAGGAGATTTCAATTCACATATAGAATTGGCATAACGCTCCAAAGAAAACTGCTTTTTTTGGCTTGATTTCTACTTTTTCGGTTATTAACATCAGGACGCATGTTTTCTTGACACATACATTTGCCTGTTATTTTTTGCCCGTCCTTTTCATTTAACCATCTACATTTCCTTAAATGGATCACTTTAGGGAGCCTTGAGTTGGGTTTTGCTGTTAGCCAAACTGAAAGACATACTTTTTTCTCTTTTAATATATGCTATAAACTCGCATTGTTGATACGATTGATAGATTTGGTCTTCTTTCTACAATATTGCTTCACGTTATTTTTTCATGTCCTTCACTTTGTAGTTTCATTTCTCTATGGTTTTGTTATTTCATGTGATATTTAGAAGGATACATTTTTGCTCTGGCGATTACCTTTATGTTAATCATTCTATACACTGCTTTTATTCAACTCCTCCTTTGGAAATTTAGTTTTTAGTATGAATAATGTTGAATTGGGCAATGCCTGCTCTTTTTCTCCCTTCTCTTTCATCTTTCCTCTCATTCTTCAATTTTAATCACTGGTTATAATTGTAGTTTTGATGGTTTTATTCCTAAGTCTATCTATCTTTTACCTGATTTGTGACTCTCAAGTTATGCCATTATATTCCCTATTAATATCTATGAAAATATCAGAGAGCTAATTCTTCTTTCCATTAATTCTCTCCCTTCTCATATTTTTGTTGCTTACGGAATATATGTTTTCTTAGAGTATATTACATTTACATACTGTTCTGTCCAGATTCCTCTTAGTCTTCTTGTCTTGGTTCTACAATTAAACATATTTACTTCCTACCCCACCAACCTTCTGATGAAGCAGTTCTAGTCATTTTGCAGTGGCAGATGCTCATTTGCTAGCAGCTTTCTCGGGAAGTGCTCATGGGAATGACATTCCCAGATGTCTAGCTTGTTCATAACTTCATTTGATGGGTTGTCAATGGCCTTGCATCTGAAGGATATAAAAATCCACGTCTCATACTTCTTTCCTGGAGTGTTATAAAAATATCCTATCACTTTCTAACGCCAAAATATATTTTATTGTTTCCTTGTTCTGTTTTCATTGAGGTAAAATTTACAGACATAAAATTCACTAAATTCATCCTTTTCTACATCCTTTTTACAACTCTAAAGCTTCCAAACACATTCAGGTTGTTGTCAGAATGCAAATCCATACGTTCAGAGGACCGAGGTCCCCATTTCCTAGCTGGCTGTGAGCTGGGAGTTGTTCTCAGACCTTAGAGGTTATCTATATTCCTTGGTTCGTGCCCTGCTCCTCCATCTTCAAAGCTGAGTCGTTTTTTGCTTGGAGGCTCTCGGAGCTCACCTTCTGTCTCATTTGTCCTGCTATCCTCTTTTGCTGAATTTCTCTTCTACTCTCCTTTTCTTTTTTCAAGGACTTCTGTGACTAAATTGAGCCCACTCAGATAATCTAGGATAATCTCCTTTTTTTAAGGTCAGCTGATAATTAACTTTAATTACATCTGCCAAGTCCTTTCATAGCAGCACCTAAATCAGTATTTGATTAGATTATCTTTATGGCAGGAATGAGAATATTAAGGGGGCATCCTTAGAATTCTGCCTACCACACACAGACATGAAAAAAACTCACTCAATTTCACTTATAAGGGAAATAAAATTAAGCATACACTAAGATACCACTTTTCACTACCACATAGGAAAAGAACAAAGTGTATCACACCATACTGATGAAAGAGAGAGGTAAAAGTTACTTGGATATATTGCTGGGAGGAATTATAACGGGTAGAGCATGTCTAAAAATAACATGGCAAAATCTATCAAAATTATAAACATCAATAGATGTTTATCCAGAAATTCTACTTCCAGAAGTGTTTCCTACAGATACCACATATATATGAAATGATCTATGCACAAGATGGCTATTGTATATTGATTTTTGTAGCAAAATATTGAAAGCAAACTAAAGGCCTAAAGAACTAGTTGGTAAGTTAATATAACTTGATATCAATAAACTATAAGACATAAATACAATAGAATACATAAATACAGTGATGAAACTCTTCATACACTGCTAACAACATTGTAAGCAAGATATTTTATTCATTTTTTCCACTTATTTATTTATTTATTTATTTAGAGAGGGAGAGATAGTGAGCAAGCAGGGGAAGGGCAGAGGGAGGGACAGAGACAGAGAATTCCAAGCAGACTCTGCCTCATCAGCATGAAGCCCGACATGGGGCTCAAACCATAAACCATGAGATCATGACCTGAGCCCAAATTAAGAGTTGGACACTTACCCAACTGAGTCACCCAGGCACCCCAAGATATATTATTTTTAAAAGAGAAGTTATAATTATACTGGAAGTCTTAGCTCAGCAGAGAACAAAAAGAAATAAAAGGCATCCAAATTGGCAAAGAAGAAGTCAAGCTTTTACTATCTGCAGACGACATGATACTATACATAGAAAACCCGAGAGTCCACCAAAAAATTTCTAGCACTTATACAAGATTTCAACAAAGTTGCAGGATATAAAATCAACATGCAGAAATCTGTTTCATTTCAATACACCAATAACGAGGCAGCAAAAAAAGAAATCAAGGAATTGATCCCATTTGCAATCGCACCAAAAACGATAAGATGCTTAGAGATAAGATGCTTGGAGAAGCAAGCATTTAATGAGCACATACTATGTACCAAACGGCCACAGAGCACCTTCTGGGTATCGTCTCTTTATCCTTAAAACAGCTTGTATGGTTAGTATTATTATACTCATTTTACAGTTGGACATACTGAGGTTCAGAAAGACACATTATTACCCAAGGTTTGACAGGTATTAGGACACTGGCCAGGGTTTGACCTAGGGCGATTTTGTATCACAAATTTAATCCCTACATGACAGTAATACTCTACTATTAAAAAAGGAAGAAGAACATAATTTTCGAATGAATAAAGAATATTCTTTTAAATAAAATATTTATCTTTATATAAAAATAAATACATTGCCTTTCTATTTCCCATTTCGTGTGCACAGTGGCATTAGTCCCAAATTAGAGCTTAAGAAATACTGATGGAGTCCAGTCTGCAGCCAGATGTGGAAGTCTTCTATATAATACCTGCCACAATGCTTCTCCTGAACATTTCCATAAAGTCACTTGCTCACAAAACAGCCCTCTCCATGTATTAAGGCACACTTCCGTGCTAGAAAACGTGTGCTACATTGGTATGAAATACGCTTCTCTGGCACCCTCCGTGCCTTTGTCTTCAGTTTGCCCTGTGGAGCCACCATGGAAGTTTTAATTGGTTCCTCCTCCTTGTGACAGCTCTACAAACATTCAAAGTATTTCCCTTTCAACGTTAAACCCTCCGAGAGTCTCTGTCTCTCATACAGCAAGATTTCAAGTCTCTCTCTCATATGCATAAACAGATAATTCTCCTCTGGGGTGCTGTACTTTGTCAATGTTTTTGATAGAATATTTTATAAGAGAATATTGACCAGCAGAAAGCAGACAAAGATTATCACCTCCAGTTGCTGAATGTCATCCTATTAAAACAGACAAAAACAGATTATCTTTATGACAAGAGGATCAGTCTGCTAACTTGTTTTGAGCAGGCAGGCATATACAATCCTTAATTATTTTTTCACATTTGCAACTCATAGGTTTCCCACCCCACGAGAGAGATAATGCCTTGGCTTAAGGGCAAGATTTTAATATTATACCTATTCCATTTAATTTCTTTTTAAGTCAGCCTGTTGAAACATGAAGAGGCTAGATTCAGAGGAATACAATAGAGAGAGTTGAGAGAGCTTAAAAATGGAAAAATAAACATTTTTTTAAAAGCTAAAATATACAGTAATACAAATGAGGCTTTTTTTTCTTATTCATTAGTGATATATCTATTGAAGCACTAGGATTTTCATATTAAATATTTGAGATCCTTTAATAGCAGCTAGATTTTAGATCATTAATAAAATTACATTAAGTTAAATAGCTAACATCTGTGGAAGTGTATTGTGCATCAGGAACAATTATAAGAGCTTTCAATGAAATACATTCTTTTATTTCACAACAATCCTACGATATAGGTACCATCTTCTCTCCACTTCTGAAGATGAGAGGGGTGAGCAAATTAATTTGCCCAAGGTTATAGAACAATCAGTAAAACCGCCACTCAAAACCAAGAAGTTTAGTTTTAAAATAAATGACACACTGATAATTACAAAACTGTTCTGTAATGAGCCAAGGCTTGCCTAAGTTTCTTCTTGAAACAGGAAATTCAGGAATACGCTGAAGAATGAGTAATGGCTAGCGACCAGAGAAAAGCTGCATGAGAAAGAGACAGACACTGGATACAGAAAGAAGTGATAGGTGCAATGATTTGATGAGTATCACACAGACTGGGTTTGAAGTCAACTCTGCTGCTCACCAGGGCTGAGGACATGAACACATGACCTGACCTGGGCTAGCCCCAGTTTCCTCATCTACGAAATGAAGGTAATGAGATCTCCTTCAAAGGGCTCTTACCAAGAGCCAATGTGATAATATATGTAAATCACTTCACACTGCCGGACACATAGTATGCATTTAACAAATGATGGCTATTATATTATTATTATAGTCAAATTTGAGTCATGACACCGGAGGGAGCGTATGCCTGGTAAATTCAATTTTCTCCCTCAGTGAAGTTGCTCATGTCCCTAACCTCTAGTAGTGCCTAATTCAGGAATGTGGGCTCAATAATTAATCACAGATTATACTTTATTGCGTTAGCTAATGTTGCTTTCTACTTTTAGCTGTTTCATAACTTCATGGGGCATTTGTCATTTTTTTTCATTAACTGAAAGAAAATGTAAAATAAGAAATCTAGAGAGTACTTTTTTCCTACATTTCTAAATTAAAGTGTTTTTTCCTTCCCTGGTAGAACATTTATCTTTTATTATAAAGTCTACCAAAATGTCTCTAACAATGGCAGTTTCTTTAACTGGAGAGCAAATATAGTTTAGGATAAAAATTCAGCAGAATATACAGCTGAGCGTCTGGGACATCACTGGACCGTTATCAATGCAGAATTATCATACATAGAGAGGAAATGATTTGGTTTAAAATGCAGTTATTTTATTATTTACTTAGATTTTATTATTTATTTTTCACATTACTTGCAACAGGGTCTATTGTTAACAGTTTTAGACACATTCCTCAGGATACCTTCAGGTTTCTAAGAATGTGACCGACAACTCTAGAAACTACTAATCCATAGCCAGTTTTACTTCTCTTCAAGATGACTGTTAAAATTATATTCAGTATTTTTAAAGTTCTAACACAGCCCAATTTTATTAGTGGAGACTACATCACTGGACCGTGAAGTTAAACTTGAAACTAGATCCTGTGACTTTTCTGTCTTAAACCGGATTATTTTCCTATCAAATGTAGAATATGATCCACCCTTGTTACCAAAACTTTAAAACCCTCTGTGGGTCCATCCTTACCTGGCTCTATGACAGCGGGTCTTATGCATCCTGTCCTTGTATGCTCTACTCTAACTATACTGATATTCTTCATGACTCTGAACTTCCCTGCCTTTCTGCCTTCACCGGAGCTCCTCTTACAAGGCCCACGTCTCCCCATGCCTTTATTTGAATGGTCCTTCTTATCATCCAGGCTTCAGCTCAAGGCCTTTTCCTCAGAGATCCTTACCTTGATCATCCAGTGTAAACTCCATCCCCCACTCCAGCCATACACTGGAAAAACTTGGCTACATTTAGTGAGATGACTATTTAAAATTCTCTTCTTTACTCATTTATGAATTTATTGTCTGACTTCCCTACTAGAATATGAGCATCATGAGAGAAGTAAATGTGTCTCCTTGGATCATTGTTGAATCTTCAGGGTCTAGAGAAGAGTCTTTTACATGGCAGTTCCTCTAAACATATTTGTTCAATTGATAAATTATGGGGGATTTCAATTGTGGTTTTCTACGTGTTCAAATTAGCACAACGGCACCGTGGCTGCATCTACTTTGGAATTAGGCTGCCTAGCTTTTCAGTCTCCAGCTCTGCCACTTACAGGTCTCTATTGCCTTCATGTGTCAGACAGGACCCATCTCATAAACTCATTCAAAGGATTGTCTGCAATGATGAATGTCAAGTACTTGGCACAGTAAGCTCTCAGCAAATATTGTCTATGATTGTGCATTTTTTTTTTTTGTATTCAGAGAGCCTTGTTGTTTTAAAGGTTTCATCATACACAAATTTTAAGTGGAACTACTAAATTCGCCTGGCTAATGAACGTGTTCCTTCCTATCATCAGTTTATATTTGCTTTCCTCTTTGGTTAGCAAACGCCAAGTTAGCAACCTCTTTTGTCTTTGCAATCGTCCTATTCTAGAGGTGCTCATCCACTCCATGGATGTCACTTTTATTTTCTGTGCCAACAATTCTTGCCGCTTCATTTATACACCAAATATGTGAATTTCTCTATAGGATAGTTTAATTTTTTTTTTTTTTGAGACAGAGAGAGAGAAAGAGAGAGCTTGAGCAGGGGAGACAGGCAGAGAAAGAGAGAGAGAGAGAGAGAGAGAGAGAGAGAGGGAGAGAGAATCTTAAGTAGGCTCTATCTTCAGCGTGGAGCCCCATGTGGGGCTTGATTCCACGACCTTGGGATCATGACCTGAGCCGAAATCAAGAGTCAGATGCTTAATCGACTGAGTCACCCAGGCGCTCCTATAGGGTAGTTTTATACCAGAAACTAGCTATCCAGAAGGACGGGTAAGTTAAACACATTAACATTTATATAAGTACAGTCTGAGGTAAGTTTATGAAAGAAATATGGAGGTTCAATGAAATACATAATCTTATGTATTATAAGAAGAACCAATTTAGATCAGAGGTGGGGAATAGTGGAAAAAGGCATCCTGGAAATGATACTTGAGCTGACATTAAAGGCCGAGTACGGATTAGCTGAGCAAACATTGCAGGTGCAGTGTTCCATGGAAGATTTGCAAAGTTCTGGAGAAGTAAAGAGATTACAAGCTTAAAGGAAATGGGAAAAAAGTGGTATAGGGTAACGAGTAGGGAGCAGAGGATTAGAGATGAGGTTGTAGAGGAGATTGAGCCCAAACCCTGAGTACCTCCTAGACAACATCAGGAATTGGGGATTTTGTCTTTTGTGCAATGGAAATTCATGAAGATTTTACACAGATGGACAGCTAGATCATATTTGCTTGTTCAGAAGCTCACTTTGGCTGCATTGTTGAGGATGGGTAAGAAGGAAAGACAAGAGGTTACCTCATTAGTCTGCCACAGAGAGACAGTGCCTTAGAGCAGGGCAGAGGGGCTTTGAGAAAAAGAATGAATTCAAGAAATAGTCAAGACACTCTCAATCTTGATATATCAGAAGGAGAATGAAGACTGCTGAGTGCCAAAGAATTTTGCTAAATAGCTATGAGACTAAAAGATCACCTGGCTAAAATCACTAGTCAATCCACAAATAGTTATCATGGTTAGTGAGGGTCAGGTAGAACATGACCATGATAGCCCTTATGAACTCCAGTTAAAACAGATGTGAAAGAGTCACGTTAAGTAGCTGACATCTCTGAAAAAGTTTCAACTGAAATCTAAAATATGTTTTGATTGGTATTTTTTCCTAGATGTAAAATATGTTGTGTCTGAAACCTGTTTCTTTCCAATTTATATATAAATAAATTGCCAACAGTGTTCCATAAATTGAATGTGTATTCTCTAGCTGTAATAGGATGACAGTTCATTTCAACAAACATATTTAACATTGCCTACATGCCAGCCGCTGTGATATGCGGTGGCAATACAAAGATCAAAAGACATGTCTCTGCTAAGGAACGCGGCAGGTGTGCCTTCATCCTGGTACTTGTAATGGTTTATTATCTTAAACTGGTCTTAAGGAGTAGCTAAACCTGATGGGTAACTATTGTCAGAATGGCATTTTTATAGCAATTGTGCTAAAAAATAAAAATCATAGTTGTTGAGTATTCTCCAACATTCACATGAACAAAATAAAAGATAAGTAGGTTCTCAGATAAACCATGAGGAGCTCTATGATGGCAGGGTGCTGTGTCCATTTTATTCAACATTATGTTCTCAAAATTTAGCTCATTGTCTAGGGCATGGTGCCCATTTGTTAAACTCATGAATGGCAGAATAAATTAATGTCTGAGTTGTGCTAGGTGAGGATAGAATCTAAAGCCCCTAGTTCCGGAAGGGCCCATCAGGATACCTATATATTCAAAATAAGATCGTTCCTAGGGACTAATTAATTGATGAGAATTGCCCTTTGCCTTTTCCAGATAAAACTGCGTTTCCATTCTTTTCAGCCCATGACCCTAGAGTCTTAACTAAGAGTTCCTTGAATTGATCAACGCACGCACACACACACACACACGCACGCACACACACAAACACCACGGGAAATGTACTACTCATTGGTTTTTCTGAGGTCCACTTCTTTTTAGGAATAAGCTCACTTTCTTTCAGGAAAAGAATTAAGGCAGACCTAAAGTTTCACAAAACGTCCTCTCTCCCAGGTTTAGTATTTAATTCAATTCAATTATAAAATTATTTCTTTACATCTGCTCTGCATTGGCTACTCTGTTTACTGGAAAACGAAATGAATAAAATGAGGCCTGCACTCAACTATTTCACAATATAGTTGAGGAGGAAGAAGTAAACAAATAATTATTATGTACCATGCTAAGGACTATGATGTGTAAAGCAAAGGATACCATCAAAGCCCTGGAGAGGCATGTATTAGCTTGAGCTGTGATGACAAAATACCATAGACTGAGTGGATTAAACAACAGAAATTTATTTTCTCACAGCTTTGGAGGCTGGAAAGTCTAAGTTCAAAGTTCTGGCAGAGGTCAGTGTGCAGCGAGTCTCTCTTCCTGACTTGCAGAGGGCTGCATTTTCACTGTGTCCTCACATGGCAGTGAGAGCAAACCCTGGTCTCTTTTCCTGTCCTTATAAGGACACCACTCTTACCGTATTAGGGCCCCACCCTTATGATTTTATTTGATTTTATTACCTCCTTATTAGCCCTATCTCCATAACATCGAGGGTTAGGGTTTCAACAAATGAATTTTAGAAAGATACAACTCAGTCCATAGCAAGGCATGTGAAGCAGAGAGAGGTTGCTAGACATCATGGAGAAACAGGAACTGGGGAGCAGTTCTACACATTAGGAAAATGGTTAGAGGGGCAGTGTAAACACATATGGGAGCAAGAAAGTGAATAATGAGCATCCGTGGCATATAAAACGTGAATTAGAGAGGAAAGCCACTAATGGGGTCTGAAGATCTAATTTCAGGAATCACCAGAATGTCAGGCTAAATGAGATCACCAAAGTTGTGAGTGTAGATAAAGGAAAGGTCCAGTGACTAAGCCCTGGATGTCCATCAACAGGTCAAGTTGGCTGACAGGTGGAAAGTCCAGCAAATGACACTTCAAAGGAATGGCCAGTTTGTTAGCTGGAAACCTACCGGAGTATGTGTCCTGGATACCAACTGGAAGGTCCATAGTAGATGTACACTGAGGACTTGACATTAGATTAGCAAAGTAGAGGTTGTTATTAGTAAATTGGAGCAGAGGAGTTTGCCTGCAGTTGTGGAGTAGAATCGCTTGGCTGAAGTGGGTTCAAGAAAAAAGGGGATAAGCAGTGGAGGGAGCATGTGTAGGTGAGCCTTCAGGGAATTTTGCTATGAAGAAAAGCAGAGGAGAACTATATGATATGGGGGCAGCTCCAGATAGAAAGAGGCCCGCAAATCATAGTCCTGCTCTAAAGTCCACAGTCTCTCCTGCAAGTGTAAGTTTACATTTATGTCTAACACCGCCTAGAATGTGTGTGACTGTAATAAAAACAAAAAGGTTAACTGAAAACAACCAAGCAAGCCCACATTTTGCAATATAAATGATGTATGGATTACTAAACAACCATCTGAAGCTTGATTACCTATTTAGCTGATAGAGAATTACATAGTTTTGGGTGTGGTTCTGACTTTGAATTCTTCCTCTAGAATAAAATTATAGTTTTACTCCACAGCCATTTAAGTTAGAAGAAGAGTCTCTGCTCTGGCTCTATGAAAATCTATTTTCTATATATTTGGAGGCTTCAGTCCTTGTTGTTGTCATTATTATTATTATTATTATTATTATTATTATTATTATATATTCCTCTTACCTTATGAATTAGAACATTCACTTTTTATAATAGTTACTTCCTTTTTTTATAATAGTTTCCTCTTTTTTTTTTTCTTTCACTGACTCTGGATAATTCTTATCACTTTGCATACTGTGCAAAGGTTTAACTAAATACTACACCTTCACCAGGTGTATTCCTAAGGTTTGTTCTCCATCTGCATGCTCTCGGATAGGTTACGAGTTTCCCTGAGTGTGGCTTCCTTGAATCTGCATGTAATTCTTGGGACATTATGTATTTTTATTTTGTTTCCACTCCCAATGATCCACACACTTGTGTGAACCTCTACCCTTGGGTGCAGATGAGATCCGTGATTTGCTTCTATCCATGAAGATAGAAAAAGTGACAGAATGCAGCTCCTATGATTAGGTAACGGTATATAAGACTCAAGAGTGGAGAGAGATTCTCCTGCTGGCCTTGAATAAGCCAACAGTCATGTGGTGAAGTGCCTTTGGAGAGGTTCACATGGCAAGGAATTATGGGTAGCCCCTAAACCTAAGGGTGGCCCCCAGCCACAGCCAATAAGAAGCCAACACCCTCAGCCATTGGGCCACAGGGAAATGAATCCTGCTGATTTAAATGAGCATGTAAGTGGATTCTTCCCTGGCATGCTTCCAGACAGGCTTATAAAACTCTGGTCGACCCACTTACAGTATGGCCAGACTCCTGACCCACAGAAACGCTGAGATAATAGATACGGTATGTTTTAAGCCATTAAGTTTGAGGTAATTTGTTATGATGCCAAGGAAAACTAATACACAGAGATTTCTGTGATTTTTATTAAGAGTATGCCTTTTTTTTATATGCACATCCCTGGCTGTGTTTTAGACCCAATCTAGTAGTCTATGTCATTAAAGAGTAGTTTCAACAAATTTAAATTTATATCTATAGCTATTATCTCTACTGTATTTCATTTTATTTATTTATTTATTTATTTGTTTATTTATTTATGGTATTTTCTATTTCTTTTTTCTCTCCCCTCATTTCTGGATTTTGGTTGAATAGCTGAGTACCCTTCTGCTTGTTTAAAAATTATAAATTCTATTTTTGTTCTTTTAGTGATTGCTTTAATATTATAATTGTTTAATCCTATTTATTTCTTAAACCTTTTACTATCCATATTTTGCCTCTAATGAGGCAAGTATTTCAGCATCCTATTATCTCACTTTGGTCTCTTGTCTGCTATTATATTGATATTATCTAGAATTATGGATATCATTATATAGATATTATCTAGAATCAATTGCACCACCTCAACCTTGCATGTTTCTATAGCATCATCTGCACTGTTTTCACAGCAAGAACTTTCCTTAAAGGAGTTTCAATCTGGGTCTTTGGCAAAGTCTATGAAATCTTATATGCCTGAGATTATTTCTATTGTGCCTTCCCTTTGGAGTGTTGGTTACAAATTTGGTTCATGACTTCTTTTCCTTCAAAAAGTAAAATGTGTTGCTCCATTACAATGTAGGTTTCATTGCTTCTGTTGAGAAGTGCGATCAGATCTAATTCTTATCCTTTCATGGATAATCTGCTTGTCCTCTCTGAAAGCTGTTAGGTTTTCTTTTGGACTTGGACCTTAACTGTCACTCTCTTATGTCTAGATGGAGGTTTTCTTTTGTCCTTCCTACTCAACACTCCAGGAACTCTTTCAATATAAAGTTTTAACTCATTAATTCTGGATTCACCTGTAGCATTTCTCTAAATATTTCCTTGTCTTCATTTTTATTTTTCTCTCCTTAATATACTATTAATCTAATGTTGGCACTGCTACTCCTACCCTCCATATCTGTTTAGCTTTCATTTGTCCTTTCCTACTGACCCTCCTCTGATCTGATCTTCCAACTTACATCCTTCTCAGCTTAGGTTCATTTTAAAAATCTCATCTATATGTTTCTTTGTTTCAACCATCACAGTGTTTATACTTAATATTTGCTCCTGCTTCTTAGTTATCCATTTATTTATTATATTTGATGGATATTGTTAATATCATCCTATATATTCTTTAATATATTTGTCATAACTATTTTTAATTTTGGTCTGTCTGTTCCAATGGTTCTGCTTCAGAATGTATACCAATTCTGCTTTATAATGTTACTCAATTTTTGTCTTACTTTTATAATATTATTCCTCAAGACTCAATTTATTTTGTCTTGTGATCTCACATTTAAGCTTTTGTTTTTGGATCCCATGTTTCGGGAAGGGTCTGATGGCAGACCTTAGTCTGTGATGGCAGCAGTGAGTTTAGAGAGATGAGCAAGGATGAAGCCCAATGCAGAGACCCTTCAGCACCACAGACCTGCTCTCCCAGGGAAATCCTCTGGTCCCAACTTTATCTTTGAACACTTTAGGAGAAGCAGCATGGGGAGACGAAATGGCACTAGTTTATAACCCAACAATCTGGGACATCTGGAGGAAGAGAGTAGAGAAGGAAATGCTTGGGGAAGTTATTTATTCTGCAATTGTTTTTAACAACTCCTTGCCCCAGAAGGGCTTTGCACTGCCTGTATGTTACCCCATGGATACCTTCAGCAGCAGAATGGTTCATGGGTGTCTAAGGTTATGGGATAATCAAGGACTGTGCCAAGCACCATGTGCCAGATGCCAAGAAGAACAGATTGCAGATCATCCAAGCAAAGCTTACAGCAGCCTTCTCCTTCTCCACCTGGACCACTGTCCTTTCTCCTCAATCTAGATCATCAAAAAGCACCAGCTCAAGAAGCTTTCATAGCTGGCTTTTAGGGAGAGCCAGCAGCTCATGCTAACTCACCATTTTCATTGCATTTTCTTTCTCTACATAATCTTGGGTCTATTCCTCCATCATCTCTGAGTTTCAGCAAAGAGATTGCTTTTTTGGCAAGAAGAAAAAAAAATCTATGTTCAATAAAACTGAAATGTGCTACCAATTCCACAGAGCTCATGGGCTCTAATATTTCTGTTATTAAAGCATCAAACCCTTTCTGGTAACTGGAACTACCTGGGATGTTATTGTTTAATCAGTTAATTTTCTGTGTAATTATGTAATACAACTGAACATTTGTATCCAGTCTCAACAATCTATATGAAAACCAGAAAGTCCTAGAAAATGGTGACACACTTCATTCATTCATTTAGTTAAAAGATATTAATTGAACAATTTCCATGTGTCAGTCTCTAGGTTACGCAAAAAGGAAACTAAGATTAAATACTTGTCTTGAAAGGGATTTTTCACTAAAAGAATTATAAGGGGCTTAAACAGAGTCTTATATAATTATAATTAAATGCATTCATAGATTTTGTACAAAGTCATAATGGAGCATAGAGAAGGGTGTTCCTGACTTACTGGTGAAGGGTAGGAAGATTTCCTGGAGAAATTTTCTCACCTGATAATATGGCACAGTATCAAGGTCGCATTGTTCTGGACTCTGAGGAAACTTTTTTTTTTAACGTTTATTTTTGAGAGAGATAGACAGAGTGTGAGCAGGGGAGGAGCAGAGAGAGAGGGAAACACAGAAAATGAAGTGGGTTCCAGGCTCCGCACTGTCAGCACACAGCCCAATGCTGGGCTCGAACTCACGAACCTCGAGATCATGACCTGAGCCAAAGTCAGATGCTTAACCACTTCAGCCACACAGGCGCCCCCTTGAAAACTTGTTAACAAGGTCCACCCTCAACTACTCAAAATCTCTATGCAAGGATTCTGCCTGTCATTGCAGAAAAAAACAAAACCAAGATAATCTGATCTGACAATTACTTCTCGAGCTTACAAGTTATTTGCTAAACCAGTTTGGTACATGCTAGCTCTAACTTCTTGGAAGTGTGGTTTGTGGTAAGCCAGCACCTACCCATCCAAACATGGGCTTTCATGCAAACTAAGGCGTGAGCACCTGTGCTTTTGAAACCCTGACATCTCGTCATATATACATGCCAGATGAGGATGCGGAGACCATGTTTTGTTATTACTTTTCACTATTTTCTCTATCTAGAATCACTGAATCAATCAGTTTTGTGAACAGTTAGAAGTCACAACTCTTGAACCTCAAGTATGTACCTTACTATCAAATCTATATGAGCCCCATAATGATAGGTAAGTCTTACCTACCTCGTCTCTTAGTCTGACGATCTGAAAAGATTTTGCAAATAAAATGCACCAATTATTTATTCAATAAAACTGCATTTGGAGTTACTGTTTCCCAGGGACTGGGGCAGGTGCTAGGGATGTAGAGCTAGCCAACACATAAAATTCCTCTTCCACGGAATTTACAGTCTCATGGGGCAGACTGATATTGAACAAGTAATTATAAATGTGATGAATACTATAAAGGGGAAATACAGGGTGCCATGAAGCACAGAAGAGTGCTTTAAAAAGTGGCTTCCTCTGTAGAACAACTGTGGGAAATTGAGATTTCACATTAAAATCAATAGGGCTAGAAGCGTATGCTTCATTTTTTAGAGGTCGCCCTGTGAATGGCTGTGCTTCTTACACCAGGATACCCATGGGGGATCCAGAAGCCACAGAATAAACACAATTCATACTTCTGGTGCTTAGGTGTCACTTGAAGATTTGGGAAAACAAACATTTTTATTAAAACAAATATAGATATATTATGGAGTAGACTTGTATGCATGTTAAAGATAAAAGATGAAACTTCAAAGAAATTTCACACTTGCTGTGATTCCCTTTGAACTACACCCCCAGACTCCCTAGGGGTGTGTATATTCATTCTCCTCTGCCTTTAGGGGTACTTTATAAAAAAATAATGTTTAACAAGCAGTAGAAAGAGCATGGGACCTGGCACCACTAGGAATAGCTGGGTAGTCTTTGCTAAGCCAGCTGTGACTCAGTTTCCTTGGGGATAACATAGGGATAATGCCTTACCTCTAAATATTGCTGTGATAGCAAATGAAACATTTTCAGGACAATGTTTTCTATAAAATAAATATTAGTTACCTCTTCCAATATCAGTGAAATAAATAGTTGTCTAAGATTCTTACTGCTTAAACTTAGCACAGCTAGAACCACAGAAGGAACAACCAAAGAAAGCAGGTTTTAGCAAGCCCGTGTTATGTTCCCATCTGTTTATCCATTAGCATAATAGCTACTGTAATAACAGCTAACAAATGTGAGTGTATGTGTGGTGAATCTGAAATGCTTGTAAACTGTAATTTAAGGAAACAAAACAAACAAACCTACCCATTTTCCATATGTTAATATATTTTTACTCCGTGTTGCTATTTTTAACCATTTTATATTGATTATGACAGAAAAGAAAAGAAGAAAACATGACTACATCCACTCCTCTTGTGAATGGAGTATAGGATTAAAGAATACAAGAACTCTTGGTAAACTCTAAATCAGTATACAATTATAAAGTGCTATTATGGTTATGATTGTAAGGATATGCTAATAAAGGGCTCTGTATTTCTCAATAGTAGGTATTTCCAATCCAGGCAGCTGGTATACTTATTTTTTTCTTAAACTCAATTTTGGTCAAATTTTGCTCTCTCCTTCAATATCCCAAGCCCCAATGAATGAGGCAAACTGAAAAATTTAGGAAAATTAACTATGGATAAGAGAGAAAAATCTATGATCTATTTACTCATTCATTCATTCAACAAATATTATTTGAGTTCCTACTGTGTAGCAACCCCCAGGCTGTGCACTGGGAACACAGAAGTAAATAAAGCAGACAGACCTTGCCTCATGAAGCTTACGTTTTACTGAGAGAAGAAAGCTATTAAATGCATATATAAATAGGATAATTTCAGATGGTTATACGTGATTTGAAGAAAATAAAACAGGGTAATGAAAAGGGGGGCAATGGTAGCTAATTTAATTAGAATAGTTAAAGAAGATCTCTCTGACTAGAAAATATTTGAATAGAGATGTAGATAATGAAAACATGCTGGCAAGGCAAAGGGCTGGGGGAGCAGCTTTCTGGGCAGAAATAATGGCTGGTGAAAGTCTTAGGACAAAGAGTTTGGCATGTTGGAAGGTTATCTGTGTGGAGCAGGGTGAGCAAGACAATGAACCTGGGAGAGGTAAGTGGAAACCAGCCACTGAAGCATAATGAGAAATTTAGGTTTTATTCTAATTGTAATAGAAAACCATTGAAGGGTTTCAATCCGGGGGAATAAAAAGATTTGAATATTAAGACCCGATTTTCTGCTGTTTTAAATTGGTCCTCGAAGGGGAGAGTAGAGACTAGGAAATCATAGGATGTTTTTGCTCAGGTATAGATTGGCCAGGGATTTGAATAAATGGTTGTGGAAGTAGTGAGAAGTGTGGGGATTTGATATGTATATTTTGGGGTACAGCTAACAGGATTTTCTGATACACTGAATATTGGGAAACTGTGCTGAAGAAAGCCATCCTGGATGAGCCATCAGCTTTTGAACTAGAAACTAATTGGGTGAACAGTGATGCAAATAACTGTTATATGGAATACTAGGGAAGAAGTGGATTGGGAGGTTGGCGAGAGTGGAAGGAAATAGACAACTAGAGTGAAATAGTAAACGTTTTTTAACATGTTAAGTTTGAGGTATGTTTTAACCATTCGAGTGGAAATTCCTATCTGAATCTAGAGCTCAGGATTTGAAATGAGAGCTAGAGGGGTGCCTGAGTGGCTCAGTCGGTTAAGTGTCTGACTTCAGCTTAGGTCATGATCTCACAGTTCGTGAGTTTGAGCCCCGCGTCGGGCTCTGGGCTGACATCTCAGAGCCTGGAGCCCGCTTCAGATTCTGTGTCTCCCTCTGTCTGCCCCTCTGCTGCTTGCACTCTTTCTCTTGCATTGTCTCAAAAATAAAAAAAAAACATTAAAAAATTTTTAAGAAAAAGAAATGAGAGTTAGATATAAAACATAGTTATTGCTATGCATATAACCAGTGCTAAATCCAGCCAGCTAGCTGTCTATAGTATTTTCTAAATATTTACCTTCTTACTATCTATATGGTTATTTGTTACTATGGATACTCAGTAAATGTGAGATCTGAATCATACAATTTCATAAAATATAGATTCCATCATGCTTTTTACATGGAATCCTTCTGCTTTATGAAACCTGGAGCCAATACTGTAAAATACAATTTCCAATACATTAATATTTAATTTGTAAAGATATCACTATTACATAACTTTCCTGCCCATTCTACTAACTGCAACTCATCTGTTTTCTTAATATTTTCAAGAGAATCCATATATAAATAGCAACTGAGATATGGTTAAAATCTAAACTTCATTTTAAAATTAACTTATCTGGAGGGGCACCTGGGTGGCTCGGTCAGTTGGGCATCCGACTTCGGCTCAGGTCATGATCTCACGGTTCGTGGGTTCGAGCCCCGCATCGGGCTCTGTGCTGACAGCTCAGAGCCTGGAGCCTGATTCAGATTCTGTGTCTCCCTCCCTCTCTGGCCCTCCCCCATTCATGCTCTGTCTCTCTCTGTCTCAAAAATAAAAAATAAACGTTAAAAAAAAATTTTTAATTAACTTATCTGGAATATTACTCAGCTATCAAAAAGTATGAACTCTTGCCATTTGCAACCACATGGATGGAACTAGAGTGTATTATGCTAAGTGAAATAAGTCATTCAGAGAAAAACAAATATGTGATTTCACTCATATGTGGAATTTAAGAAATAAAACAGATGAACATAGGGGAAGGAGGCAAAACTAAGATAAAAACAGAGAGGGAGGACAAATCATGAGAGACTCCTGAATGCAGAAAGCAGAGGGTTGCTGGTGGGGTATTGGGTGGTGGGGGGATGGGCTAAATGGGAAATGGGGATTGGGAAGGGCACTTATTGGGATGAGCAGTGGGTGTTGTATATAAGCGATGAATCACTGAATTCTATTCCTGAAATCATTATTACACTATATGTTAACTAACTTGGATTTAAAAAAAATTAAAATAAAAAAATTAAAAAAAAAAAACCTTACCTGATGATGTGTATGTTGGTGGGTTTTATCATTAACTTAAATTTGTCTCTTTTTGTCACACTTTCTTTAATTTATTTTTAACATTAACATTTTGGGAAATAAACTCAAAAATTTGCTTAGGAAAGCGGAGGAAAAAATTTCAAAATAGCTGTCATTTACAATTCTTGAAGTTTATGCTTGAAAACCCTAAAGAAGATTTGCCTGCCATCAAGTTCACATTATAGATTTATAGGGAGAGAATGAGAAAATTGTTGGTAGTGTACAATCAACACTTTGCAATTTGCTTTGAAATACCTTTTATTTCTGAGGAAGAATTCTGGAGGCTGGGAAACAGTATGTATGAAATGACTGAGAGGTAACAGAAGCGTAAAGGAATAATAGGATTCTCTATTGATAAGCTGGGAAAATTACTGTTAACAAAACATGTCGTAGTTGGTGGAATTTTATTCACCTACAAAATTTCAGGCTTCTTGGATTCAGAGAATGTAGTACTTGCTAATCATTTGAACCATAAGATAACATTTTAATGAGGATTATATGATTTCACTGGAAGGGAAAATGTTCTAAATCCTTCCACTCAAAATTGACGACTTGTATTTAAAACTGTCTGACACATTCTAAAGTCTGAATATAGATTTAATACCAGGCAAGCAATGCTAGGTCTGGTTTTGTCAGAATTGTTGTCTTCTAGAATTCTATTGTTTAGTGTTAGAAATCTAGCTTTTTGGTGTAGTTCCCCTTCTTTACGCTAGGGTGAAAGAGTCTAAATCATTGGAAGTCACGGAATCAGAAATAATCTTTTACACTTTGTTCACAGCCTGAGCCCCATCGGCAAAGATTGTCCTGTGCTGCCTGCACAGCATTTCCCAGGCTGCCTATCAGACTGTGAAAAGCTTTTCTGGAAGAGAGAGCATGAGTGAAGAGCATCACAGAATGAGAACGTACAGGATAAGCCATATCAAGGGCAAAACCGTAGACTGACATAGAACTGCGGAAAGGAACAAAGTGTGGTTAGAAGCAGCCAGACTCAGAACTGAGGTGGTGAAAATTAAAAACAAAACAAAACAAAACAAAAAAGACAAGAGTATGTTTACAGGCAGTGTGAATGGCAAGGATTAAGAGCTCAGGCTCCGGAACCACACTGCCCCCTTCCATCCTGCCACCCTGACTCTGCCCCTGAGTAGCTATGTTAACCTTGAGCAAGTGGTTTTAACACCTCTGTGTCTTGTTTCCCCATCAATATGATGAAGATAATAATAACACCTATCTCATAAGCTACTGTGAGGTTAAATGGGTTGGTATATGTAATAGATTTAGAATGATAGCAGGCAAGTAATAAGCCCTTGGTCAATATTTAGTTTTTATTTTCAAATCTTAAGTGAGATTAAAAATGAGTTAAAAAATTATATGAGGCAAAGTTAGGAATAATTTGCAATTAGTCTTTATCTTTACATAAGGACATCTTAGCAGAAACACACACACACACACACACACACACACACACACACACACACACACACACGCAGAGTCAATCCAATCACAGAATCACAGGGAGGAGTAAGAAAACACTTAACAGGTAGACTATCATGTTTCACCCTAAAAATAATGACCAGAAATTACAGAAATCTAGGATAGCTCCAGAGGAAAAAGAAAAAAAAAGTAGAAAATTCTTCAGAGCATGTTTTTGATATTTTATGAGAATTTGATAAAGCAGAGCATTCAAGAGTGAGTGCTAAATTTGTGCAGGGTAATAAAAGCTTCAGAAGGTAATAAGAATCAAGGACCCTGCACACACATGGTGCTCTAAGAGGTTTAGTAATTACCTAAATGAAAGAACATTGTCATTTCCATAATCACAGTTCAAATCCAGGGATCACTTATGGTTGATAATGTTACAGGTACCATATTCCATCTTCTGTAGCACAAGAGACTTTTAGCAAGGAGCAGCTTATAGTACTTCCCTGTACCTTGTTCATTTCCCCATCATTTCAATGAGACATTCTAGCCTTGTACATAAAACATTTTCACTACTAGGACCTGCTCATAGGGTGCCTGGGTGGCTCAGTTGGTTGAGCGTCCGACTTCAGCTCAGGTCATGATTTCACAGTTTGTGAGTTCGAGCCTCGCATCAGGCTCTGTACTAATAGCTCAGAACCTGGAGCCTGCTTTTGATTCTGTGTCTCCCTCTCTCTCTGTCCCTCCCCTTCTCATGCTCTGTCGCTCCTGTCTCAAAAATAAATAAACATTGAAAAAAATTAAAAAAAAAAAAAAAAAACATTTTCACTACTAGAACCTGCTCATGGAAAAGCTTTGTGGTCTGAATATAACATCAACACATGAACGTGAGCAACAACAACAAAAAACCTTAATGAAAATAAGGTCCAAAGGATTTGGTTATAGATACTTTTTTTTCACTCTACTGAAGATGTTCACATGGAAAATTGTGATGTCTAATTATACTTCTGTCTTCTTCAGGTGAATCTGGCAAATTTGAGATATTTATTAAGGACATTCTTTTATATTTGAAATTGTCTTAATCTCCACCAAAATTACATGACAAGATCATTATTGCCATGAATCTAATATTGGTAATCCATGCCCAATGTATCTTCATAAAAGTAATTTAGGTAGTAGCAAGATTATATACTCCAGTGATTTTCTGTGTCAGAGGTCCCTAAGACCACCCCAGGTTTGATGATTCCATATAAGGACTCATAAGCCCCAGCCTATAGTCCTGTTTATGGCCAAGATTTATTACAGTGAAAAGACACAAAGCAAAATCAGCAAAGGGAAAAGGCACATGGGACAAAGTTCAGAGGAAACCAGACACAAGCTACTAAGAACTGTCTCTCAGTGGAGTCAGACAGAATGTGCTTAATTCCCTCAGCCTATGAGTTGTAGCAACATGTGTGAAGTGTTATCTACCAGGGAAGCTTGTTAGAGACTTGGTGCTTGAGGTTTTATTAGGGCCGGTCACATGGGTAACCTCTGCATAGTACCAAAATTTCAGACTCCCAAAAGGAAAGCAGGTGTTCAGCATAAACAATATTGTTCATATGAACAGTTTAGGCATCATGAGCCCCTCCCACGATCTAGGAAAACTTTTATATCAGTGTAGGGAACTATTTGTCGGTCAAGCTGCTGACATGAGCTAAGGGACAATTTTGTAAGCACCCCTTTCTAAGGACAGCCATCCCAGGCTCCTTTCTGCACATGTACCAAGGCAGACTTTCAGACCAGTTTCTAAACCTGAGAAGAAGGGAGCTTAGCTTTCTTGACAACCCTGAACCTGACTTGCCTAATGAAACTGTCAAAAATGGTAGCACGCTGCCACAATATAGGTCACCGCCAACTGACAAGTGTATAGGCTCTTAACGCATCTTATCATTGCCACGTAAACACTGCTTCTCCATTTTTTTCTCTAAGAAACCCTCAAACACACCCAATCCATTTTAAAGAAAAGAATCTGATGTAATGTAACACTTGTAAAGATCAGAACCCTATCTACCAGAAGTATGTCTATCTAATTTTACCAAAGAGCATCTTCACAAATATCAAAATGAAGAGACACGAATTTCTATGTCAGAGATTCAGGAATCTTGAAGAAATTTCAGTCAATTCTTGTTTTTCTTCACAATTGTAAATTCCAAAATGGGAGAAACAGAGAAATAATTTTTGACACTCCCCCTTCTCACCATTTGTCAATTATTAAACTGCCAATGTTAGTTCTTAGAGTATTTTCCAAATCTGTCTACCTCTCTCCATATCCACTCTGTCACTCCCATCCAAGCTACCAATATTGCTTTATGATATAGCAATACAGACTCCTAGCTGATCCTCCTATACTCCATTTTGATCCTGCCTTTCTGTTATCTATCTTACAGGCAGAGTGATCTTTCAAAAACATCAATCATCCCAAGCTACCTGTCAACATCTTTCCATGTATTGGTGACAGAAAAACACTTAAATCATTATCAATCTCTGCATTATTTATTCCATGCCAAACTCTGTAGCCTCACTTCATGCCTTGATGCCCTTTGCTTTCGGAGTTCCATCCACAGAGACCTTATACAACCTTAGGGTCTGCTCACCAGCTGCTCTCTTTCTTAGTTAAGTTATACTTACTCCTAGTCTTGACTCAAAATATCACCTCCATGGGGGATCCTTTCCTATCTGATCCTTCGTCCCAAAGCACACTCATGCTCATGTACCTACACACACACACACACACACACACACACACACACACACACGCACATTCTTGGTCGTATTCTCCTTCTGGATACTCATTAGCATCCTATAATTCTCCTTCACAGATATATCAGAATTATAATTGATTATCTGTATAATGAGTTGCATGCTGCATACCTGTACCTTTAGGATATAAGCTACATGAAGACAGGAATTCCTTTCACCTTGTTTATTGCTCTATTTGCAGTATCTCTCACAGTGCCTTGCACATACTCGATGCTAAATAAATACAGACTGAATAAATGAATAATTCTATATCTAACTCCTATGTTTCATAGTTCTTAGCATGGCACTGAGCATGACCAAAACAGACTTAACAAATATATAAGTAGATTGATTGCTATGTACATTGGTGCAATCTCATTAGATTTCAAAATTATTTATTCAAAATGCAGTATTTTCTATTTGTTCTTGTTATTGTGTTGGTTTTATGTTTTAGTATTTATAAAGAAAGAGTTCCCACAAATACCTGAAAGAGGTAATAGAATATAAAAATTAGAGGAAAAAAAAAAGAGAGAAAGGACCATTTTCATCACCCAAGTCCTGTTATATGCAAAGCCTAAAATATGTGTTTTCCACATTTTCTACCAGATGTTTGGATGAATTTTATCTTTCTTCCTCAATGAGCCCTTTCTGCCACCTGAATCAGACATCTAGTATGCACCTGTGGGTCCTTCTCAGTTCCAATTTAAAAGGACATAGAAGACATAATTCTTGCCTTTGATTATCACTCACAATCTCATTTCATTTAGGACTTACTCATAGATGTTAGAGTATGAATATTGTCTTTGTTTTCCTGTCTGTATCATCTTCCTGCTTACTCATTCTTAAAACCAAGATATTCAGAATCTCTCCTTATTGAATTGAATAGAGCTGGATTAAAAACCAGTTTGGGGGTGACGTCACCAAGACGGCTATATAGGTTATTTCTGACTTCACTTCTCTCACAAGGAGACCAACTAACAACTATTCAAGAATGAGACGTCGCTGAGAGAATCCTAGAACACCAGGTTGAAGCTGAAGCACCTCCCTACACCTCAGAGACCCAGAGAGACTGCATCGATGGGTAAGAGAAGGGACCACACATTGACTGCATGGCCCCTCCCCCCGGCCAGTGCAGCACCAAGTAGAATGAGGTGTTCTCTGAGCCTTTGGTTCCTGCAATGGGAAAAGAGAACCCCAAGAGGTAACCAGCCCCCTTCCAGAATTGGTATTTACTCTGTTTTAGCTGCTACGCTGATCTCCCACCGCAGGGATTGCAGGGGAATCTGCAGGGCCCAACACTGGGAATCTGACTGAGATGAGCAGCACTGAGGAGCTTGCAACAACCAACACACGGATCTTGGCAGACTGAGTTTAAACCTGCAGTGCCAAAATAGTAATCCCGACGAGTGGTTTTGCTCATCGGCCCAACCAAGTTGGGATGTACTCTGACCAGAGAACTCAGTGGAGTGCAGATCTGCCTGATTCAGGTCCTTGAATGAGGACTTTTGCTGACTCTAGTTTGCCCACGTCCAGGCAAAGAGCTGAATCACAGCCTCACCACCTATTGAGAGTGTCTTTTGGCTCCATCTGACCAGAAGAGCTGGTGACAACCCATGGAAGCTGTGTGGCCCAGGGGTGCTCAAGCTGTTAATTTAGAGAGCAAAGCCAGTGACCCTGTTTGGTCAGAGAATTTGGGGTGCAGATTAGCTAAGACAACAAATAAAGAGTTCTATCAGGGTTAGTGCTACTTCTGCTGGGCCCCAGGCAGGGAATGTTTGTAGCTCTGCACATTGCTGAAAATATACTTCAGCCTGTCCAACCAACAAACCTAATCAGAGCACAGAGGAACCTCTATAGCCCATTGAACAACCCTATATACAGTGGCGCTTGAACACAGAGCACAGTCCATGGCTTTCCCTGTCTGCAGAGCAAAATCGGTGGCCTCACTTGACCAGGGGATTCAGTGCACACCCTGGCCTGATTTGAGTCCCCACACAGCAAACTGTACAGGTCCCCCTCCTGTCCTGCTGCCCTGCCAGGGCAGAAAAGCTAATTCATAGCCACATCCACTACTGAACATAGTACCCAGTCATGACCATCTAGCAAACCTGACCAGAGAATCCAGGCAACTTTGGAGCCCATCCTGCAGTCTTACTTGGATAGGGGATCAAGCCAGCGGTCCAGTCTAACTGTTCTCAGCCAGTGACACACTGACACACACAGTGACCATCCCCATCCTCTGAGCTTAAACAGTTGCCTCGCCCCCGAAATAAACTGTAATTGCAGGCCCCATCTGTCCAAGGACATTACCATTAAACACACCCAGACATGCAAACTGAGTTGACTGATGAAGGACCATCTCTGCCCAACAAACCTGTAAAGACTAGAAAAGGATCCTGAATGCCCAAGTGTGTAGATCCTAATGTAAGGAATCAAGGATTACAAAAAAACAGGTAAAATATGACACCACCAAAGGGAATAATAAAGCTCCAATAACTGACCCTAAAAAAAATGGAGATCTATGAACTGTCAGACAAATAATTCAGAGCAATCCTCCTAATTCAGAAGTTTATTGAGCTACAAGAAACACAGACAGGCAACTAAACAAAGCTAGGAAAACAATGCATGAAAAAAACAGAAGTTCAACAAGGAAATAGCAACCATCAAATAAACCAAACAGAAATCCTAGAGTTGAAAAATACAATAAAGTGAGCTTTAGGAATCCCGCCAAACCTGCAGTGGCTGTCAGAAATGAGGGCAGTCTTGGGGACTGTGAATTCAGACTTTGCAGTTTGCCTAATGTCAGATATTATCTAAAAGCAAAACAAAACAGAAATCCACCAACCTACACAGATAATAAACATGGCAATACATGCATTAGGAATCACACATCAAAGAATGAAAAACTCCCTTGCTATGACAAGTTAGTAAGTATAAAAGCCACAGGATACCCCACAAAGAAATCCATGCCATGTAGCCTTTTCTGATGGATATTTTAAATTATACTTCAATTTTCTTCTATTTGTCTAACAGTATTTCTTAAACATAATTTCATAAAAATTAACAGGTTGCTGGAGAAACAAAGATTTATTATCTGGAAGCTTGAAAAAACTTCTTTACCATTAACATCTTTACCTCAATGTCTTTGCTATATTCATCATCGTTGTCTATTTCTTACCACATATTCCTGCCCTTAACTGGCTATAGAGTGCTTTTTTATTTTAGGACTTGACACATATTTTTTGTTCTTTCTGTAATGATTGTAGTCTCCATTCTTTATAAGACTAACCACTGTTCATCTTCGGTTTAAATTAAATTTAAATTATATATTCATTATAATTTGTGATTATAATTTGTGTATTTATTTACTTGACTGTTTGGCTGTAAGCTCTGATCTGTTTCATTTTCCATTGTATCTTTTAAACTTTTTATGTGTGTTTTATATGATACATGGACTATAAGAGACACTATTAAAAACAAAACCTTACCTGTCTTAACTGTAATTTTTGCAAATTGAGTGAAAGGATATAAGGTATTTGACTGACAAGAGATAAGGACTGAAAAATCAAGAAATTTAGCAATTGTTGGGGCGCCTGGGTGCCTCAGTTGGTTGAGTGTCTGACTCTTGATTTTGGCTCAGATCATGAGCTCACGGTTTGTGGGTTTGAGCCCTGCGGTGGGCTGACAGCACTGACAGCATGGAGCCTGCTTGGGATTTCTCTCTTTTTCATTCTCAACATCTCTCTCTCTCGCAAAAATAAATAAATAAACATTAAAAAAAGAAGTTTAGAAATTTTTACATCCAGTGGTGAAAGAGGAGTGAAAAAAGCAAAAAAAAAAAAGTCTGTGGAAGACGATGAAGAAAAGGATTTAAGAATCTTTTACATTCTTTTGGAGTAAGAAAATTTTAGAAATCCAGCAGTAACTCCAATGTGACTGAGACAAAGAGGGTATCTAAGGAGGTTCTGGGTAAGAGATTCATGATAAAGCAGCAAACAGCTCAATGTGAGGCAACTGCTGGTAGAATCAGTCCGTTTGGAGCCAGACTGTGATAGGTAGATTGGACACTGTTCTTCCCCAGATCAGGTCTAAGAAGAGCCTGTCTTGGACACAAATCCAGCTAAAACTCCGAAATAAAATTTCTATGGTAAGCCAGAACAAGCTAGATTCTGTGACAGAATGTGTGCCCTTATCCATTACTGCCTGTTTATAAATTGTGCACCCAGGATTAATCATGAAAAGACATTTTTTTTTTTTTTAATTCACTCAGATCATCTTTCAGTTTCCTGATGGCACCAAGTTTGTGTGCCTTTTCCTGTGTCTGGAACATTTCCCTAACTCACTGCCTCACATTCAATGTATTCCTTCTAAAAGACTTTCCCCATTTCACCCAATTTAAACCAGTGAATTGTTGACTTTATAACATAAGGTCCTAATTTGTACGAATTACTCTTACAAAACTCATAATAATTTATGCACATTTTTTTGTGTTTGTGTTTGTTGTATAATCTGTCTCCCTACCCGCCTTCTAAGGTCGAGTTATAAGATCAGAATTGAGGTCTCATTTTGTTTACAATTGTCTCTAGCTCTCAGCACACTGAGTCGTATAGTGATTAATAAATACTGACTGAATGAATAAATACCAGCTATGAAGGCAGACTAGGCTAATAATCCCACATGGAGGAGGGACAGAGAATCGTCAGAGGCTGTGAGTACAAAGTCTTCAAAACATACGGAAAATTCCTGCTCAATCTGAAGTGATAGGACATACAGTCAAGCACAGGCACCCTACCGTTGTGGGCACCTTGAGGGTTTCAGTGTAACTTACCCATGTTATGTTTTCTTTAACATGTAATCCTATTTTTTAGGGCTGCAGACTATGGGTTCATGTTAATTGTCCTGGCTGCAAATTAGTAAATGCATCATGTCATTTTTATAGCGTACTCCAAAAGAGTCGGGTGGAAATAAAGTCAATGTAATTAATCCCACTAAACAAAATCAGATGATCCAGAAAAAGCGGTATTTTGAAAGAGGGTGAATTTATACTGAAGAAATAAATTGCCCTATAAAAGCACATTAATGCTGGAAATAGAAGAGAAAGAAAAGACCACATGAATGCTTATTAAGTTAGATGATTTCTTAATCATGTTTTTCAAAAGCAATGGGTTAAAGGTGTGGAATAAACTTAGCCCTCTTATTATTTTTTTTTTCCTTGAGTAACTTTATACCAAATATCGGCATTAGCTAGCCTGTTGTCATAAGACTCATTAATTTCTACCAACACTGGTGAACAGCCAGTAGTGGGTGGGACTAATGGAGCCCTACCTTTTGTCATTAGGGATGCCATCAAACTTTGTTACTGCTCTAGATTAGTTCTTAACTGAAATTGCTTATATGTGACTGTTACTGTTAATGAGAAAGGATAATAAATATGGATTATATCTTTCATAGCCTAGCTAGCTGGGCATCTTGGACTTAATACTCCCCATCTGTGACCCTTTACAATACATTAAGCACACCTTTTCAGCAGCAGCCCTATTACAGTTAATCATGCTGAGGAAGAGATTGTACTAAACGTATTAGCAAGACACTGACATTAACCAAATGCTAGTCAGATGTGTCAGGGAACAAAGAGCTAAATCTAGGCTCTGTCTTTTCAATGGACTTTGAGCTTTTAAGTCAATGGTGTCTGAGTCTTTCCATCCATCAATATGAGGATTGCTGGTTTCTTGAATTACACTGATGTGTGGCCACACATCTTTTAAGACTATACTAGTCAACTTATCTCCTTGTTTAGGAAATTTAGATGCAATTTTTACTATTTACTTCTCTGTAATGTGCATATTCTTTTAATGAAAAGCAAAATACATTAAGTACATGGAGTTACAGGAAATAACGCAAGGCTTTTAAACTCTTGAGGAAAAACAAAACAAGCCAAACAGTACAGTGGTAATCTTAGCAACATATAGAATGCACTATAATGGTATGTTTCATTTTGGAAGCTACATTACCTCCTGTAAAAAAAAAAAAAACAAAAACAGGTAAATGGTATAGCTTTATCATACGAAAATATAAATGCTAATGGAAGATGTCAAATGTCTGTGAAGAATATGCTTCTGAAAGCCTTGGAACAGGTGGGGCGCTGGCTGGTTCAGTGCGTAGAGCGTGTGACTCTTGATCTCAGGGTTATTAGTTCAAGCCCCATGTTGGGGGTAGAGCTTACTTTAAAAAAAAAATGAAAACCTTGGAACAGAAAGAATAGAAGACAGACAAAGCTACTGTACAGGAGCAGGGAACTGAGACCTGCATGTATCAAGGATACTTGTTCAGTTGAATTATATCTTGCTCAGCTTATACAGTGAAATAGTGGAAGGTCTGAAGGTGGGGCTGACGAGTGGACCTGCCTGATCAAGATGAGCCTGAGATCCAGAAATAAGCTTTTTCACAAACATATTCCTATAGTTCAGTATGGGGTATAGGCCACAGTGTAAGGGGAAGTTGATAAAAGCTGACTGCAGATCCAGGGCTGTTTAGGGAGAAAAGAGTATGGAAAAGAGTCCAACCTATCCACATGCAGCTTCAAGTTCCATCATTTTCCTATGCTTTATTAGTAAACTGTGCATAATCTGCCCCATAGAATAGCTTTAGGTCTTCTGAGGGAATTATTTATTATATGTTAAGGTCCTAAATTGTAAAAATTCATTCCCATTTTGTTTTGTGTATTTAAAGCCTTATAATCTTTCACTCAAAAATTCTACTCCTAAGAAGTATTTTTTAAACCATGAATTATTAGGTAATACATATGGAAACTACTATGGGTCAGCCATGGTCGACATACTTTATGTCACCTAAAACCTCAATAAATTCACACAGCAATCCCATGAGATAGGTACAATTACATTTCATAGATAAAGTGAGGCACAGGAAGTTCAAGCAGCTTACCTAAGTCGCTCACATAGCTATTGGCTCACAAGGCTGTGATCCCAAAGGGTCTGATTCCCAGGTACTATGGTCTTAGCCATTAGACAATATTGCTTGTCATGAGGATAGAAATACCAGCTAACTAAAATGGCAAAACCATCCTAGATGCAATAATTGAGGATTTGTTAAGAAAGTTAGGGTATGTCTATATAACAGATGATATAAAATGTAACCTTGGTCATAGAGTATGGATGCTGTGAGCAGAATCCCCAGCTGACCAGTGTAGGACGTGCGGCATGAACAAGAAATAAATCCCTGTTGCTTTAAGTCATTGAGATCGTGGGTTGCTTGTTACTGGAGCATAATATAGCCCATTCTAACTAATACAATTAATAATCAGCATATACTCTAGATACACAGTCAGAATCTGAAGAAAAAAACCTAACAATAGTGGTGAAGATGAATTGTAACCACCCAAATAGATTATACTGGAACAGAAAAGGCACAGAAGCATTTTAATTCAGCTGTCATGACCTTTGGTATTAAACACCACCTTTTAACTGTTAGATACTTAAATCTCCTTTTCTGAAAAAAAAACGTGAATAATTTGATGTGAGAATTCAACGAAACCATAAAAGTAAGGTGCTTAGCATAGAGCCACACAATAATAATTCAAACCACAGTAACTTTTATTGTTCATAGGATGCCCATCTCAGCAACATGATAAAGCAACACGTTGGAGCTAGAGGTGCCCTGAAAGGAGATCCAATTTATATTGTCAGCCAAAGACTCACTTGTCTTTATTTTCTGGCTACTTTTGTTTTTTAATTTTTTTTTAACGTTTATTTATTTTTGAGACAGAGAGAGACAGAGCATGAATGGGGGAGGGTCAGAGAGAGGGAGACACAGAATCTGAAACAGGCTCCAGGCTCTGAGCTGTCAGCACAGAGCCCGACGCAGGGCTTGAACTCACGGACCGCGAGATCATGACCTGAGCCGAAGTCGGCCGCTTAACCGACTGAGCCACCCAGGCGCCCCAATTTTTTTTTGGCTACTTTTGGATTTGGGGCAGAAGTGGCAGGAGGAGGGGCTTTGTCCCCACCCCATCCATTATTTAAAACAACTGTAGCCTTTCACATAATGTACATTCACAAATAAAGTAATCAAAGCTCATTAGCCAAAGTCAAAAGCCAGTAAACCAGAACTCTCAATTTCTCTTTGTTAAATACTCACATTATGGGACATTTTCACTTAATGCTTAATCTCATTAACTGAGAGAGAGAGAGTCTCAATCTCCTGCCTGAGAGAATGGCACACCTAAGACTTCAGTGAAAAATTGTGAAAAACATTTCCAGTCCATGGAACTTCACCAGGGTGAAGTTTGACCCGCAGATAGTTTTGACCATCAGGAAAGAGCTGGTACTGAAGAATGACCCATCTTCTTTGATTGGACTCTCCCATCATGTGTAGGTTATATAAGAAGAGATTAAGTCTGAAAAATACTAAATTCTTTGACTGTTGTTGACTTCACTATTCCTTACAACTAAAAATAAACAAACAGAACACCCTTTGCCAATTAAAAGAATTAGGAAGCCTGAGGAAGGATAAATATTGTATATAACAAAAAACAACAACAAACAGCAACAAAACAGATGAAAACCTATATTAATAAGATAAAATTAAAATTAATTTTAACCATAATTATCTCAAGTGCTCACTTCTCACTGAAAATTAATGAAGAGAAAATTTACATCTTATACTTTTTTGTGATAGATTTGCCATAGAAGTATTTAGATAGATCCCTCAATATTTAGGAAGAGATCAATATTGATACATTCCCATCTACTAAGAAAAATGTGTTTTTACTTCTCAAGGAATACTTTGTAAATGCTATTTTAAGCTTAGTAGCTTGTGCCCTCATAAAATACAACTTTGCCACTAGAAATTTAAAGAGATCATGTCCTTACTTGGTGTATTTATAAAGAAGAACCCATATATTTATAGTGTCTTAAAAAACTGTTGTAGACAATTATTGGCAAATAAGAAAATTACTGGCAAAATGAATAAATTTAAAACTTAGCTATTAAAACTGTTGTGCAAAGTGACACAAGTTACTTGATCTCTCTATATTTTTACACTGAAGTTAAATTGAATTTGTATATATAATTCTAATATTATTATAAGCCTAGTTCTTATTATGGAAAATAGATTTCATGACTAGCATATTTAGATTTTTATTAGTATATTAAAAAGCACAGGTCCATCCCTACTGTCTACAATCTTAAATACTCCAATATTTTGTTTATGTCCTATAACTTCTAAGCTTTGCTCCTTGAAATTTTTGAGTTCCCAAACAACACAAATTGTCTAAAGAGGGGATATATTAAAATATTATGATAAAATACTATGATTGTATATATATATATATATATATATATATATATATACACATATATATATGTGTGTGTGTGTGTACACACACGCACGCATGCGCACACACACACACACACACACACACACATATATATCACGTGGCTCTGATTTTACATATATCATTTGGATCTGGTTATTCCATTGAAATATTATTTTTAAGAGGTAGAAGAAAAATCAAGAAAATAGGGTCACATGGGTGGCTCAGTTGGTTAAATAACTGACTCTTGGTTTTGGCTCAGGTCATGTCTCACAGTTCATGAGACTGAGCCCTGAGTCGGGCTCTACAGTGACAGCATGGAGACTGCTTGGGATTCTCTCTATCCCTCTCTCTCTTCCCCTCCCCCACTCATTCTCTCTCTCTCTCTCTCTCTCTCTCTCTCTCTCAAAAAAAAATAAACTTGAAAAAAAAACACAAGAAAACAGTCCCAGATGTTACTTATTTCTGCATCCTATTACATTCTAATCTTTGAGAGTGCCTCATATTTAAGGATCTAATTCAGTGATATTTACAATATTACAAAGATTACTTCCCTTTCTATTTAATACATATAATAGAGTATTTTCTTTCAAAAACCCATGATATTTGTAAAAACGCCATTTACCAATAAAAGTAATAAAAAGTCTAGCATTTGTTTGACACATATCATTCCATGAAAGGTTAGGAATATAATTATTTAAACCTTGCAAGATTTCATTTAGAGATCACAGATTATATTGTTAAGCATTTATTTAAAAAACAGTGTTTATATTTTCCATATTAGAGTATCTTTACTGGCACTGTGGTCATGTTGACGATTAGTATACAGCCTTAAATGTTTATTTGAAAGAGAACACATATATATAAATGTATGCATACGATAGGCATAGACAGATTTCTACGAAGTAGATATTTCCAAATTAATAAACATTCCCAGTGTTTTTTTAATCTGCATCCATGTATTTTATTATAGAGAAATAGAGAATATTAAAAATAACACAGAATTGGAAATGCAATCGCACAGTTAAATTATATAATCCTAGGGAAAAACTTGCCTCTTTGTCTTTCCAGTATGCTGGAAAATAATAGCAAGAAGAGTGAAACTATCTCCAAGATGGCCTCTAGATGAGAAGAAATACTCCTCCTCTGTCCCTTCTTACTTTCACACCACTACCAAACTCATAACGCTTCTATCACCACACATGTGGGTTTTATCCCTATACCAAGCAATTCTCTGCAACATCTGTTGAGTGTCCTACAATTTAAGTAAATTATGACAGTGTCTACCTATAGATAGCATCAGATTCCGTAAATTAAGGGCTCAGTCTTACAGGACTGCCAACTACCTCTACTTTAGATTTCAATTTAAGGCTTGTATTTGTATATGAAACTGTGAAATATACATATGCTTCAAACTAGCACATATATGGCATGTAAATTATGCTATATTTATTAGCATATGAATTACCATAAATATAGAATTTTATATATTATGTATTTATTTTTTTTAATTTTTTATTTTTCAATATATGTAATTTATTGTCAAATTGGTTTCCATACAACACCCAGTGCTCATCCCAACAGGTGCCCTCCTCAATGCCCATCACCCACCCTCCCCTCCCTCCCACCCCCCATCAACCCTCAGTTTGTTCTCAGTTTTTAAGAGTCTCTTATGATTTGGCTCTCTCCCACTCTAACCTCTTTTTTTTTTTCCTTCCCCTCCCCCATGGGTTTCTGTTAAGTTTCTCAGGATCCACATAAGAGTGAAAACATATGATATCTGTCTTTCTCTGTATGGCTTATTTCACTCAGCATAACACTCTCCAGTTCCATCCACGTTGCTACAAAGGGCCATATTTCATTCTTTCTCATTGCCCTGTAGTACTCCATTGTGTATATAAACCACAATTTCTTTATCCATTCATCAGTTGATGGACATTTAGGCTTTTTCCATAATTTGGCTATTGTTGAGAGTGCTGCTATAAACATTGGGGTACAAGTGCCCCTATGCATCAGTACTCCTGTATCCCTTGGGTAAATTCCTAGCAGTGCTATTGGTGGGTCATAGGGTAGGTATATTTTTAATTTTCTGCGGAACCTCCACACTGCTTTCCAGAGTGGCTGTACCAATTTGCATTCCCACCAACAGTGCAAGAGGGTTCCCGTTTCTCCACATCCTCGCCAGCATCTATAGTCTCCTGATTTGTTCATTTTGGCCACTCTGACTGGCGTGAGGTGATATCTGAGTGTGGTTTTGATTTGTATTTCCCTGATAAGGAGCGACGTTGAGCATCTTTTCATGTGCCTGTTGGCCATCCGGATGTCTCCTTTAGAGAAGTGTCTATTCATGTTTTCTGCCCATTTCTTCACTGGGTTATTTGTTTTTCGGGTGTGGAGTTTGGTGAGCTCTTTATAGATTTTGGATACTAGCCCTTTGTCCGATATGTCATTTGCAAATATCTTTTCCCATTCCGTTGGTTGCCTTTTAGTTTTGTTGGTTGTTTCCTTTGCTGTGCAGAAGCTTTTTATCTTCATAAGGTCCCAGTAATTCACTTTTGCTTTTAATTCCCTTGCCTTTGGGGATGTGTCGAGTAAGAGATTGCTACGGCTGAGGTCAGAGAGGTCTTCTCCTGCTTTCTCCTCTAGGGTTTTGATGGTTTCCTGTCTCACATTCAGGTCCTTTATCCATTTTGAGTTTATTTTTGTGAATGGTGTGAGAAAGTGGTCTAGTTTCAACCTTCTGCATGTTGCTGTCCAGTTCTCCCAGCACCATTTGTTAAAGAGACTGTCTTTTTTCCATTGGATGTTCTTTCCTGCTTTGTCAAAGATTAGTTGGCCATACGTTTGTGGGTCTAGTTCTGGGGTTTCTATTCTATTCCATTGGTCGATGTGTCTGTTTTGTGCTGTCTTGATGATGACAGCTTTGTAGTAGAGGCTAAAGTCTGGGATTGTGAGGCCTCCTGCTTTGGTCTTCTTCTTCAAAATTACTTTGGCTATTCGGGGCCTTTTGTGGTTCCATATGAATTTTAGGATTGCTTGTTCTAGTTTCGAGAAGAATGCTGGTGCAATTTTTATTGGGATTGCATTGAATGCGTACATAGCTTTGGGTAGTATTGACATTTTGACAATATTTATTCTTCCAATCCATGAGCAGGGAATGTCTTTCCATTTCTTTATATCTTCTTCAATTACCTTCATAAGCTTTCTATGGTTTTCAGCATACAGATCTTTTACATCTTTGGTTAGATTTATTCCTAGGTATTTTATGCTTCTTGGTGCAATTGTGAATGGGATCAGTTTCTTTATTTGTCTTTCTGTTGCTTCATTGTTAGTGTATAAGAATGCAACTGATTTCTTTACATTGATTTTGTATCCTGCAACTTTGCTAAATTCATGTATCAGTTTTAGCAGACTTTTGGTGGAGTCTATAAGATTTTCCATGTATAGTATCATGTCATCTGCAAAAAGTGAAAGCTTGACTTCTTCTTTGCCAATTTTGATGCCTTTGATTTCCTTTTGTTGTCTGATTGCTGATGCTAGAACTTCCAACACTATGTTAAACAACAGCGGTGAGAGTGGGCATTCCTGTCATGTTCCTGATCTCAGGGAAAAAGCTCTCAGTTTTTCCCCACTGAGGATGATGTTAGCTGTGGGCTTTTCATAAATGGCTTTTATGATCTTTAAGTATGTTCCTTCTATCCCGACTTTCTCAAGGGTTTTTATTAAGAAAGGGTGCTGAATTTTGTCAAAGGCCTTTTCTGCATCGATTGACAGGATCATATGGTTCTTATCTTTTCTTTTATTAATGTGATGTATCACGTTGATTGATTTGCGAATGTTGAACCAGCCCTGCATCCCAGGAATGAATCCCACTTGATCATGGAGAATAATTCTTTTTATATGCTGTTGAGTTTGATTTGCTAGTATCTTATTGAGAATTTTTGCATCCATATTCATCAGGGATATTGGCCTGTAGTTCTCTTTTTTTACTGGGTCTCTGTCTGGTTTAGGAACCAAAGTAATACTGGCTTCATAGAATGAGTCTGGAAGTTTTCCTTCCCTTTCTATTTCTTGGAATAGCTTGAGAAGGATAGGTATTATCTCTGCTTTAAACGTCTGGTAGAACTCCCCTGGGAAGCCATCTGGTCCTGGACTCTTATTTGTTGGGAGATTTTTGATAACTGATTCAATTTCTTCGGTCTGTTCAAGCTTTCTATTTCCTCCTGATTGAGTTTTGGAAGAGTGTGGGTGTTTAGGAATTTGTCCATTTCTTCCAGGTTGTCCAATTTGTTGGCATATAATTTTTCATAGTATTCCCTGATAATTGTTTGTATCTCTGAGGGATTGGTTGTAATCATTCCATTTTCATTCATGATTTTATCTATTTGGGTCATCTCCCTTTTCTTTTTGAGAAGCCTGGCTAGAGGTTTGTCAATTTTGTTTATTTTTTCAAAAAAACAACTCTTGGTTTCGTTGATCTGCTCTACAGTTCTTTTAGATTCTATATTGTTTATTTCTGCTCTGATCTTTATTATTTCTCTTCTTCTGCTGGGTTTGGGCTGCCTTTGCTGTTCTGCTTCTATTTCCTTTAGGTGTGCTGTTAGATTTTGTATTTGGGATTTTTCTGGTTTCTTGAGACAGGCTTAGATTGCAATGTATTTTCCTCTCAGGACTGCCTTCGCTGCGTCCCAAAGCATTTGGATTGTTGTATTTTCATTTTCGTTTGTTTTCATATATTTTTTAATTTCTTCTCTAATTGCCTGGTTGACCCACTCATTCTTTAGTAGGGTGTTCTTTAACCTCCATGCTTTTGGAGGTTTTCCAGACTTTTTCCTGTGGTTGATTTCAAGCTTCATAGCATTGTGGTCTGAAAGTATGCATGGTATAATTTCAATTCTTGTATACTTATGAAGGGCTGTTTTGTGACCCAGTATGTGATCTATCTTGGAGAATGTTCCATGTGCACTTGAGAAGAAAGTATATTCTTTTGCTTTGGGATGCAGAGTTCTAAATATATCTGTCAAGTCCATCTGATCCAATGTATCATTCAGGGCCCTTGTTTCTTTATTGACCATGTGTCTTGATGATCTATCCATTGTTGTGAGTGGGGTATTAAAGTCCCCTGCAATTGCCACATTCTTATCAATAAGGTTGCTTATGTTTATGAGTAATTGTTTTATATATTTGGGGGCTCCGGTATTCGGCACATAGACATTTATAATTGTTAGCTCTTCCTGATGGATAGACCCTGTAATTATTTATAATGCCCTTCTTCATCTCTTGTTACAGCCTTTAATTTAAAGTCTAGTTTGTCTGATATAAGTATGGCTACTCCAGCTTTCTTTTGGCTTCCAGTAGCATGATAAATAGTTCTCCATCCCCTCACTCTCAATCTAAAGGTGTCCTCAGATCTAAAATGAGTCTCTTGTAGACAGCAAATAGATGGGTCTTGTTTTTTTATCCATTCTGATACCCTATGTCTTTTGGTTGGCGCATTTAATCCATTTACATTCGGTGTTATTATAGAAAGATACGGGTTTAGAGTCATTGTGATGTCTGTATGTTTTATGCTTGTAGTGATGTCTCTGGTACTTTGTCTCACAGGATCCCCCTTAGGATCTCTTGTAGGGCTGGTTTAGTGGTGATGCATTCCTTCAGTTTTTGTTTGTTTGGGAAGACCTTTATCTCTCCTTCTATTCTAAATGACAGACTTGCTGGATAAAGGATTCTCAGCTGAGTATTTTTTTCTGTTCAACACATTGAAGATCTCCTGCCAATCCTTTCTGGCCTGCCAAGTTTCAAAAGAGAGATCAGTCACGAGTCTTATAGGTTTCCCTTTATATGTTAGGGCACGTTTATCCCTTGCTGCTTTCAGAATTTTCTCTTTATCCTTGTATTTTGCCAGTTTCCCTATGATATGTTGTGCAGAAGATCGATTCAAGTTATGTCTGAAGGGAGTTCTCTGTGCCTCTTGGATTTCAATGCCTTTTTCCTTCCCCCAGTTCAGGGAAGTTCTCAGCTATTATTTCTTCAAGTACACCTTCAGCACATTTCCCTTTCTCTTCCTCCTCTGGGATACCAATTATGCGTATATTATTTCTTTTTAGTGTATCACTTAGTTCTCTAATTTTCCCCTCATACTCCTGGATTTTTTTATCTCTCTTTTTCTCAGCTTCCTCTTTTTCCATAATTTTATCTTCTAGTTCACCTATTCTCTCCTCTGCCTCTTCAATCTGAGCCATGGTCGTTTCCATTTTATTTTGCATCTCTTTTAAAGCATTTTTCAGCTCCTCCTGACTGTTCCTTAGTCCCTTGATCTCTGTAGCAAGAGATTCTCTGCTGTCTTCTATACTGTTTTCAAGCCCAGCGATTAATTTTATGAGTATTATTCTAAATTCACTTTCTGTTATATTATTTAAATCCTTTTTGATCAGTTCATTAGCTGTTGTTATTTCCTGGAGATTCTTTTGAGGGGAATTCTTCCGTTTGGTCATTTTGGATAGTCCCTGGAGTGGTGTGGACCTGCAGGGCACTTCCCCTGTGCTGTGGTGTATAACTGGAGTTGGTGGGCGGGGCCGCAGTCCGACCTGATGTCTGCCCCCAGCCCACTGCTGGGGCCACAGTCAGACTGGTGTGTGCCTTCTCTCCCCCTCTCCTAGGGGTGGGATTCACTGTGGGGTGGCGTGGCCCGTCTGGGCTACTTGTACACTGCCAGGCTTGTGGAGCTGGGGATTTGGCGTATTAGCTGGGGTGGGTAGGCAAGGTGCACGGGGGCAGGAGGGGCAGGCTTAGCTCGCTTCTCCTTAGGTGATCCACTTCAAGAGGGGCCCTGTGGCAGCGGGAGGGAGTCAGACCCGCTGCCAGAGGGGTGGCTCCGCAGAAGCACAGACTTGGGTGTTTGCGCGGAGCGAGCAAGTTCCCTGGCAGGCACTGGTTCCCTTTGGGATTTTGGCTGGGGGATGGGCGAGGGAGATGGCGCTGGCGAGCGCCTTTGTTTCCCGCCAAACTGAGCTCTGTCGTCCCAGGGCACAGCAACTCTCCCTCCCTTTGTCCTCCAGCCTTCCCGCTTTCCGAGCAGAGCTGTTAACTTATGACCTCCCAGATGCTAAGTCCCACTTGCTGTCGGAACACACTCCGTCCGGCCCCTCCGCTTTTGCCAGCCAGACTCGGGGGCTCTGCTTGGCCGGCGGGCTGCCCCTCCGCCCCAGCTCCCTCTCGCCAGTCCGTGCGGCACGCACCGCCTCACCGCCCTTCCTACCCTCTTCCGTGGGCCTCTCGTCTGTGCTTGGCTCCTGAGACTCCATTCTGCTAGTCTTCTGGTGGTTTTCTGGGTTATTCAAGCAGGTGTAGGTGGAATCTAAGTGATCAGCAGGACGCACGTTGAGCCCAGCATCCTCCTACGCCGCCATCTTCTCTGACTCTGTGCAACAAACTGGAAGCTCTCTGGACTTCAAGACTTTTTATAACCCAATTTCCAGCTCCTCTCCTCTGCCTAGAGTTCTGAGTGGAGACAGAGCTATATTATATATTTAAATTAAACTTATTAAAATTATATATATTATTATATATTAAAATTATCATACACAAACACTATGTGCTTCATTTTATTTATTTATTTATTTATTTATTTATTTATTTATTTAAGAAAGTGACAGAGTAAGAGAAGGGGAGGGGCAGAGAGGGAGGGAGACACAGAATCTGAAGCAGGCTCCAGGCTCCGAGCTGTGAGCACAGAGCCTGACGCAGGGCTTGAAATCGTGGACTACCAGATCATGACCTGAGCCAAAGTTTGATGCTTAACCAACTGAGCCACCCAGGTGCCTCTACGTGCTTCAAATTAGCACATTTTTATTGCTCATTCTTTGCCACTCTAATCTACATGAAAGTTAGTTTGGAAAACTCCAAGTTGGACAGTTAGCCATCCATTTGTGCCTCCAATCCTCGTGGTAGTATGTATTCTTTCACTAAAGCAGTTGTTTTTAAATAACCAAAGGTAGCACATTCTTGATGAAGAAACAAGTTACCATCCTCTTACAATTTTATTATATAAACTTAGTTGCAGCCACTGTTTAAAATATTTATACTAACAAAATAACTTTGGAGGACAGACTATTTTATTAATGACTTTGTTAGCAATTGCCAAAATATGATAGAAACAAAAAGAAGAACCAGCTTTAGTTGCCTTTATAACTGTTTTCAAATTCTCTGTGGAGGATGCACTCCCTAATTGCATGCAACAGAGGCAGACAAGTCCCAGCACCCTGCCCTCTGTGCACCATTAACTGCTCTTAGTCCCAGTGTCTAGACAATCCCTATTATATCATATATGCTAAATAAATATTTGATGAATGGGAGTTATTGAGAAAGTATTAGGTTATTAAGAAGTATCTGTAAATCTACCTTTATTTTATGTTTTTGTAGACTTTCGAGAAATGCCTTCAGGCATAATAATCTTTATATAATTGTTCTCTATTACCACTAAAAGGCCACTAAGCCACACATTTTAATTCTAATAGTTGGAGAATATAATGGACCTATGACATCAAGTATGAGCCATTTCTTATCTTATTGTAGTCTGCATAGAAGTTTTTGGCATCCCAGATAATATGTTTCAAAATAAAAATATATGAGATAATATTTTTATACAATTAGAATGTCTGAAACATGGTGCACATTGAAGGCATGTAAATCCCCTCCACCACTGTTTTCCTGCTTGATTTATGATGCTGGGCATTTGGAAGATGGGGAGGGAAAGAGAGCATATAAAGGAGGTGAAAAATCACCACCAAATGATTATTGCCAGACTTACAGACTATTATTGAAATTGTCTTTACTAACATTTGAACAGTGGAGACTCACAAAATTTCTTTGTTCTCATCCGTATTCTCATTTTAACTGTTGAAGATAAATTAGAAGAACGTAAATATTTACTGTCAGATTGGCAATGTGGTATTTTTCACTGGGTATCCCTTTTACAAGACAAAAGCAAAACTGCTGTTTTCAGCAGTTTGAAAATTTTACATCCCTCAAATTTTTAAGGCATAAATCAAGAAAAAAAGTGCAATACAAAATTCTTTGGGATTTGCCAAGAAAATATTGAAAAGTATATTTGGATGCTATTCTTTTCTTCTTCTCACCCGGAACACTCCACTTTAATTCAATTTTTGTATTGTGAAGTATGAAAAGAAAAGAACGAAGAGAGGAAAAAAGACAGGGTTATTGGCGGAGGAGAGTCAGTGCTGTAGAATTTTTTTTTAATATATATTAAAATGGACATAATTATTCTCTCTTTTAAGCAAATTATCTTATTTGATTTTGTAAAGAAATATTAAGATACTAGTTCCAATGAGCACAGCGTGTACATTTGTGGTTCATTTTTTTGCCAAACTGATGCAATCATTGCCTTTCCTTTATTCTCGGCTCAAGACAGGCAGCACCTTCCCATCCTGACTCTAGCCTTGACCATCTAACTAGCTTTGGTCAATGGAGTAATCAATCGCAAATGTGACATAAGAATTAAATGTTCTGTATGTGCAGTAGGGATTGCCTTCTCTTACTGCTTTGGCGAGAATGCCAGCACCACTATGTCAGGAAGGCCAGGCAAGCCTGTTGGATTATGAGAGCAAGGCCCTGCCACCCCAAATTTTTTGGCTGCCCTGATCAACAAGCCTGCCAACTGCCAAATGTACCAGCCATCATCTGATGGGCCAGCTAGACACAAACACATCGGAGGGCCTAACAGAGACCAGTCCAGCCTGCTCAGACCAGAAAACCTGTCTCACCAACCCAAAGAGCAGTGGGCCCAATAAAGTGATTGTTGTTTTAGGCCACCAAGTTTTAGAAGTAGTTTGTGACACAATGAAAACTAGCAAATAAAATATTTTCAGAAAATTTCCAAATACCCAGACAATACAGGTAAAGCTAGTAATTCCACTCAAAGAAGAAGTTGGTTTTAAATGTAAAAATACTGTACTATAAGTACAGGTTTTCCTTCCAACACCACCCCTAATGACAGTCTTTTTTTTTTTTTTTTTTTTCTAATAAAACTGCAGAAACCATTTCCTGTTTGGCAATGTGATGAGTGCAATGATGGTCAAATTCTGTCAGAAATCTTTGGGAAAATGGGAAGCCTGGCACATGGATAGCATAGGGAACACTGAATTTTTGTTAAGTGCTGGGCATTGAGCTAAGCATTTCCCATGTGTCATCCCATTTATCCTTCAAGGAATTCTGTGTTTTTAATCTCCATTTTAAAGGAAAATAATGTGGGGTGCCTGGGTGGTTCAGTTGGTTGAGGGTCCGACTCTTGATTTCAGCTCGGGTCATGATCCTAGGGTTGTGGGATCGAGCCCAGCATAGGGTTCCATGGTCACCATGGAGCCCCTCTCCCCTACTATCTCTCTCGCTAAAATAAACTTAAATTTTTTTTAAAGTTTATTCATTTTGAGAGAGAGAGAGAGAGAGGGAGAGAGGGAGAGAGAGGGGGAGAGAGAGAGAGAGAGAGAGAAAGAGAGAGAGAGAGAGAGAGAGAGAGAATCCCAAGCATGCTCTGTGCTCAGTGCACAGCCTGATGTAGGGCTCAATCCCACAAACAGTAAGATCATGACCTGAGCCGAAACCGAGATTCAGATGCCTAACCAACTGAGGCACCCAGGCACCCCTAAAAAATTTGTTTAAAGGAAAAAAATGAGACAAATTTACCCAATTAGTAAGTTGATGAATCAAAATCCAAACATATGTTTTTCTGACTCAAAATATTTAAATATCTCCCAATCTGCAAAACATCTTATAGTTTAATACTTAAGACTACTAGAGCATGAAGAGATTTTTAAAATATGTAACTAACAGCATCTTTTTTTAAAGATGAAGAAACAATGATCTATAGAAGGTACATTCAAGGTTTTGCAGCTAGAGAGTGGCATAGGGGAAACCAAAAGGTTCATTACAGGAAGTAGGAGTCTCAAGCCTAACATGGTTAACTAGGATTCCTATGTATTTTATACTTGGGATCTCAAGTTTTGTGTAACCAGGATGGAAGGAGATAGTGGGTGGTTCATATGTGGGGTGGCAGTAATACAGAAAATATCTCATCAAAACTTTTGAGGTTGGCAACTGCCAATGTCCCTGCTACTATTCTAGCATGAGGTCATTGTTTATATACGGATATCTCAAATTTTGTGCTTCTCTAACTTAAGGAACTTTCAAAGAGACGATTATATGAGCAGTTCCCTAAATCTAGCAATATAGTTTTTCTCTCTTTTTTTGGCGGGGGGGGGGGGGGGGGGGAGGGGGTGGATTGTAGGTGGGGAGGAAGGGGATATAAACACAATGGGCATTTTGACTTGCAAGCTTAAAGCAACTTCAAACAAGATTCTCTTTAATCAACTCAAGAACCAGAGCCAGAATTAACTATTTTAAAGAAAACAGTTGAAAAGATTCCTTTAGTGTTAAAGAAAATGAAAATCAGTAACACTGCTTTCGCTCCAGAATCTCTAATTAAAGAGCAAACGTAAGCTGTTTCTTTTCTTTTGGTCACTTATTCCAGATTTCTAGATCACCTCTGATATTATGTGTCCTTATTTCTTTTTTCATTGTATGGTCCCTATTTGCAATATTATGTTTGGTAGTATAATTCAAGTAGGTAGAAGAATTGCATGACTTAAAAATTTTAATATTTAGAAGATAATTATTTTCCTGATCTTATCCACAACTTAAATTATTTTACATGCAATGTCCATGATACCATGACTGAGGTAATGTTGTAATCAAAAGCTTACATTGCCTCAGGAACCCTAAATATGCAATATACATGTGTTATGCTCAGGCACTGAGGATCAGGTGTCCACCAATAACATTTATTCAGACTTTGGTTCAATAACCTTATTATCCCTTTAACAGTGATAATTTCCTTGATACACAATAACATGGTTTGTCCCTTCCTGCCCTCTTCCATTCTCTATTTTTAACCCTGTTCCATTTTTCTCTTCATTATCTAATATACCATATATTTATTTGTTTGTTAATTGCTATTGCATTTATGTTCTTTGAGATCAGCAATGTCATCTATCATCACTATATCCTCAGTGTCCAAAATGCTGCCTAACCCATAATCAGTGCTCAATAAATATTAAGTGGATAAATTAACCCCTTCTACTTTTTCTGGTTAAAAAAAATATTGCAAACTTATTTCACCATTTAAAATTTCAGTTTCTAAAATAACAGATTAGAAGTGTAAATTGTGTTCCCTAGCTTCTGTTGCGTGATATCTAATCATACTAGCAACTTCTCACCTGGCCCTTCACACTTATCTGTGGGCTTCTCATGATATATCATTCATGTAGTATGGATAAGTCTATTACACATATCTTGTATTTTCTTTCCCTTGCCTTGCTTCCTTTCTCCTCCTCATCTTCCTCTTTCTTCCTCTCTTCCTCCTTTCTCCCTCCTTCTTCTTCTTCCCCTCTGTCCCTCTCTTCTTCCCTTTCTCCCTCCCTCCCTTTAATCTCAGTTATTGTCTTTAGTCCTGGTAGATGAGCTGCTCCCATAAGACATTTCTATCTCCCACCAGGCCCCTGCTAGTTTCTGGACAGCTCAGAGTAACTAAGATTTTGTGTCTGGGCTCTTAGGATGATGTCCTTTCTATAAAGTATCTAGTGCACCAATTTAAATATGATCCTAGCAGGCTTGCTTGATTCATCCTGTCAAATACCCTTGATTCTAAGTGAGAGATACAGTTTGGGCTGACTACCTTCCACTGTATTTTCACAAAACTCCTGGGAGATAGCAGGCAGCAAATGAATATGAGTTTCTGTCCAGAATATAGAATAGAATTACAGTTAGTTTGGATCTAGAAGGGATTTGAAGATCATTTATTCTAATTTAATGTTTGAGGAAACTAAACCAAAAGAGACCACGCAACAAATATAAAATGAGTTAGTGAGTAGTGGGAGTGATGATATTTGAGAATAAATAAGACAAAGTAAGCATGGAAGGATAGTGATTTTGAAATACCTATCACTGTGTGTGTGCGTGTATGTGTGTGTGTGCATGTGCGCGTGTGTGTGTGTGTGTGTGTGTGTTTACTTCCTTGGAATTTTCTATCCTTGGATTATTTCTTCCATTTAGTCAGCAACACATTCAACAGGAGAAGAAACACATTCAACACATTCAAAAAAGGAAAGAATTTATAAATAAATTTATAAGTTTATGTTTTAGAAGCCTAAAGATTAGGCCTAGGAAATGGGGGACCTGGAGGCTTAGGCAAGAAACTTGGGAGAATGCATAATGAGTAAGAGAACAGGTCACCTCCCCTAAAACTAGAAAGACAACTTTGGCTGCACAGGGTTATTGAGAAATAAGAGAATTGGCCTGAGGATAGAGAAGTAGGTGGGGCCCAGGTTGAGGGAACAGAGCTATGGGGCCACATGAACAGGAGTGTCTTCAGCATTCAGAGATGGAGACAGCACCATCTGCCCCACACACCCCAACAGCCCCATGGAGGAAATGCCCCCACACTCCCAATGGGTAACTAAGTATACTGCTCAGGACCTACTTTAGCTGTCCTTCCCACTGGCATCTAGATTCAACTGTAGACTTTGACCATTGACCATTAGAAATTATGACCCTCGGGATGCCTGGGTGGCTCAGTCAGTTAAGCTTCTGACTTTAGCTCAGGTCATGATCTCACCATCAGTGAGTTTGAGCCCTGTATCAGGATCTGTGCTGACAGCTCAGAGCCTGGAGCCTGCTACAGATTCTGTGTCTCCCTCTCTCTGCCCCTCCCCTGCTCACATTCTGTCTCTCTTTCTCCCTCAAAAAAGTAAATAAACATTTAAAAAATTTAAAAATATATATTTATTAATAAAAAAAAGGAGTTACAGCTCTTGATTCTGTTCTTTCCTTAAATGTCTGCATACAATCATTCAGTAAAAGTGTCAGTTCCACCTGTCAAGCTCATCCTCACTTACGTCCACTTCCTTCCATCTTATAGCACAATTATTTTTATCCAATCCATCTTCATATCTCACCTGGAATCCTCTAATAGTCCCCCAATTCGTCAGAGATCTCTTTTATTCTTTTGTCCTGACCAAATCCTTGTTTTATGTAACAGCCAGGATTACAGAAAAAGATTATAGAGTAAATCAGATCATTTTACCCTTTCCTGTGGTTTCTCATATACTCACCCTGACTTATCAAGCTCTTTTTTTTCTTTCTTTTTTTAACATTTATTTATTTTTGAGATACAGAGAGAGGCAGAGCATGAGCAGGGAAGGGGGAGACAGAGAGGGAGACACAGAATCCGAAGCAGGCTCCAGGCTCTGAGATGTCAGCACAGAACCCGACGCGGGGCTCAAACTCATGAACTGTGAGACCATGACCTGAACTGAAATTGGACACTCGACCGACTGAGCCACCCAGGTGCCCCTATCAAGCTCTCTTTAATTTGACCCCCACCTACTTCTCTGAACTTATCTCCTATCTCTCTACTCCTTATATACTACACTCCTTCCATATTGGCCTTTCCTCAGTTCCACAAACCTTCCACGTTCTTCCCACGTGACCTCATTTTCTCTGTTTCCTCTTCCCTTGGTGTAGTTCGCCATCATCTTCATATCTGCTTCTGTTTTTGTCACTCAGATCTTAATCTAAACGTTCATATTTAAAGTTATTCTCCAGCATACACAGTGTAGCTCTTCACATTAATAAATGTTTACGGCTTACTTGTTTGCTTGATTGCTGTCTTCTCCATCCAGTTGTAAGCTCATGAGAACAGGTTAACATTTTTGTTTTTTGTTTTTCAATGCTGGCCCCTCAAGTTTTGAACAATGTCCAGTATATGGTAGACATTCAATTTGATAATAAGTAAATGGATGAATAAGTATGGATGGATGAATGAATGGGATTTGCCTTTGGACATTGCTTGCATCTTATCAGGCTTACCATTTTCAGTGTTCTGGGATACTCACAAGTACTTGCAAAGAATGTTGCTGGAGGGGTATTAGAGGTTTCCCTCCCTACCCACTGCCTTCCTATGATGAGGGAGCATAAGGCAAGCTGAGGGCGAAGCACAAACTAGCATATCCCATGCCCCACCAGGCAGGATATGTGTGATATTTCTCCTGGCTGCCCAAGAACAAAGGAAAGAGAAAAACGTTGTTAACTGATAAGAGATCACAGTTGTACAAAGACTATCAGTTTGCAAATATAGTAAATTACAAGAAAAAGGCAATTTTATCAATAGCCTAATCTCCAGGAACTCCCTACTGTCTTAATGATAATGCTTTGCTAGAGGGAAAAACCACCTTAGCTTGACAATAGGTAGGCCTCCAGTAATCTGTGAGTCTTCTTTAGCATATGGAAATCCCTTTAAGAAACTTCTTAACTTTATCTTCCCAGACTCCATAGTATCCAACCAGTCACTCTTCACAACCTCAGTGCAGATATTTCTGCCCATGGGTCCTATTCCCATGCTTTCATAAAATCACCTTCTTGCCCCAAAGACTTCTCAAGAATTCTTTCTTGGCCATTAGCTCTGGACCCCACCATCACTCTGAAACCCCATAATCCTACACACACACACACACACACACACACACACACACACACACACACATTGCTACTGAAAGAGAAATATGGAAAGAGAACATGGGAGGAGCTCAGTAAATGCTAGTTGCCTTAATAAATCATTTTGAAGTATTTGCTTACATTCAGAAGTAGAAGCATGTAGTGCTTCACACTCTGGAGTTGGACGGACAACTTCTGCCCAGTGCTCAATGTCAATTATTGGTCATATGGTCTCTGGCAATTTTTTTTTTCTTTTTGGGCTTTTTATGATTAAGCTGCTGTGTAAGAGGAAACTAGAATCAGAGCTAAGAAGATTTTTAATATTTTATTTTATTCTATTTTCTTTAGACAAAGAAAGACAGCGGGGGAGGAACAGAGGGAGAGAAAGAGAGAATCTTAAGCAAGCTCCATGCTTAGCATGGAGCCTGACATGGGGCTCAGACCCACAACCTTGAGATCATGACCTGAGCCAAAATCAAGACTTGAATGCTTAACGTACTGAGCCACCCGGGCAGTCCAGATTCTTAAATTAGAAGAGATAATGTTTAAGAAGTAATGAAACTAGGGGCACCTGGGTGGCTCAGTCAGTTAGCATCTGACTTTAGCTCAGGTCATGATCTCACAGTCAGTGAGTTCAAGCCCCGCACCAGGCTCTGTGCTGACAGCTCAGAGCCTGGAACCTGCTTCAGATTCTGTGCCTCCCTCTTTCTCTGCCCCTCCCCTGCTCACAGTCTGTCTGTCTGTCTCTCAAAATTAAATAAACATTAAAAAAAAATTTAAAAAGAAGTAATGAAACTTAAAAAAAAAGAAGTGAAATTTATGTATCATCACTGGTTATCATAGTTATGACTAATCATGTTATCACTAATGATAATTTACCACCAATAATAGTTTGAAATAGTTATCATTAATGCTAAGAGTTATTACTAGTGTAAAGAGCTGTTAATAGTTATCATAGGTAATACTAATGATAAGAGTTATTTTTTGAGCCCTTCGGATGTGCTAAATAGTATTCTTTGCACAATGTATGCATTAACTATTCACAACAACTGTAAGCAGTTGATTTTATGCCCATTATATAGATGAGGAGAGTAAGCCCCAGAGAGGTTAAGCAACTTCTCTAAAGTTTTCCTAGCAATTTACCAGAGTTGGACTTTGAACCCAGTAATTACATCTCTAAAGTCTGGGCTCTTAGTAGAGAGCCCGGCATATAATAAATATCAAAACAGTTTCAAATGCCATTATAGCCTCTATTTTTTTATTTATTTTTTAATGTTTATTTATTTTTGAGAGACAGAGAGACAGAGTGCAAGCATGGGAGGGGCAGAGACAGAGGGAGACAGAGAATCTGAAGCAGGCTCCAGTCTCCAAGCTGTCAGCACAGAGCCCAAGGCAGGGTTTGAACTCACTGACTGGGAGACCATGAAGTGTCTGAAGGCAGACACTTAACCAACTGAGCCAGCCAGGCACCCCTATATCCTCTATTTTTAATTTTGATCTTTTTGTATTATTTGTATGAGCTCTACACATAGCTTCTGTCACATCTGTTACCAGGCAAGATCTTTTTAACATCACAAGGATAGGTTAAGTATAAAATTGAAGCACCTAAGAAATGCTCCAAGTCCTTTGGTTATTTAAAAACAAAAAGAGGGGCGCCTGGGTGGCGCAGTCAGTTAAGCGTCCGACTTCAGCCAGGTCACGATCTCGTGGTCCGTGAGTTCGAGCCCCGCGATGATCTCGCGGTCCGTGAGTTCGAGCCCCGCGTCAGGCTCTGGGCTGATGGCTCGGAGCCTGGAGCCTGTTTCCGATTCTGTGTCTCCCTCTCTCTCTGACCCTCCCCCGTTCATGCTCTGTCTCTCTCTGTCCCAAAAATAAATAAAAAACGTTGAAAAAAAAAATTAAAAAAAAAAAAAAAAAAAAAAGAAGTGGGGCGCCTGGGTGGCTCAGTCGGTTGGGCGGCCGACTTCGGCTCAGGTCATGATCTCACCGTCCGTGAGTTCGAGCCCCGCGTCAGGCTCTGTGCTGACAGCTCAGAGCCTGGAGCCTGTTTCAGATTCTGTGTCTCCCTCTCTCTCTCTCTCTCTCTGACCCTCCCCTGTTCATGCTCTGTCTCTCTCTGTCTCAAAAATAAATAAACGTTAAAAAAAAATTAAAAAAAAATAAACATAAAAAGAAGCAACATGTGGGGGGGGAGGGGCGTGGCTTAGGAGGTTTAAATCTAAATCCTCCACGCTCATGTGAACAATTTAACCTACATAAGTAGCTAACCTCCCTCAGTTCTTCTGCCATCCATGAACCAAGCCACATGCTACTTGAAATGCCAATATGGCTGCTTGGGTTTTAGAATATCATGTTTGCTCTGTGCATTGACATCTACTAAATCTGAGAGGCCCAGTGATCTGAGAGGCCAAAGTATGGGAGGCGAAACTAGCTGCAGCCTCTGGCCAAATTAATTCTCTCCCACAAGCTTACACTCAGTGGTCTCTGTCAGAAGCATGTTGTGTCCAGTGTTTGTCTCATTATTTTCAAATTGTGCTGGAGAAACACACCTGGGGTGATATGGCTTCTCATGAGGGGGAAAGACATAATTTGCTGGGCTGATGCAACACAGTGGGAAGACAGGCCACATTCTCCCCAGTTTGAAAGGACAGTGGCAGTGAGCTTTTGATGAGCTTTGGTTGTGCTGCATGGCAATGATTTGCTTCCATCCCAGAAAGATCTGCAGTACATATGGTTTTGATCACAAATAAGAGCTAGAGATAGTTCAAGGTCAGAGTAGGGGTGGAGCTTATAGAAGAGAAGAGAGACAATTTTCTGAATTTAACTGATAAAAGTTGAAATGTAAAACCCTTAAAAAGTCTAAGAACTTTATCCTCCTCTTTATCCACTGATGTAATTAGGCATATGGCACTTAAGAGACATTAGGATTGTGACTGATTTTCCAGAATACACTAATTTCAAATAGTTGAATATTCTCTCCAATTGTCTCCATTTTTTAACCACATCTTGATTTGTTTCTTCCAAAAATATGGTCACATAACTAATGCACATATTTCTATAAGTTTAAGATGTACAGGTTTCCCCCACGATTCAAAAATAAAAAACTTTGAAAGTTTTTGTAAGCCAAAATGACACAAAGCAAGGAAGCAATTACTATTAATTTATACAGAAAAATATTTTAGCATCCCCAGACTCAAAAAAACCACCTCTCTTAGGCTTCTGATACCTTAGAACACATATCTTACTAATGGATGCACAAAATAAATTGATATAAAACACAGGTGCTCACACACACTGTTCAAAGCTACAGAGGCTGGATTCTGAGTTACTGAGTGAGTTCTCAGGGAATGAACTGGGAGGGACCACTCTCACTGCTCAGGTGCATGCTGCCTCTGTAAGGCTTGCTGCAAAACTAATGCTGAATGCTATTTTTGCTATTTACCATTTTTGTAAAAGCAAAAATCCTCTTTGGATTTGTTTCAACTAGTGAAAACAGTTACTAATATACATCTTTCATAAAAATGAAGTGACATTAACACCAACTTTTGAAAAGTGGGAGATACCTGTACTTCGTTTGGGAACATCACCATTCCACATCTAATTGATGTGTGATTATCCGTGATTTTGCTTTCTGTGTGTTCAGTTACCCATGATCAACAACAGTCCAGAAGCAGATGATCCTCGTTCTGGGGTAGCATCCGAAGGTCAGTGGTAGCCTAACACTACGTCACAACGCCTGTGTCATTCCTTCACTTCATATCGTCCCCTAGACATTTTATCATCTCACATCATCACAAGAAGGGTGAGTACAGTACAGTAAGATATTTTGGTATATAGAGAGAAACTACATTCACATAACTTTTATTACATTATATGATGACAATTGTTCTATTTCATTATTAGTTATTATTGCTAATCTCTTACTGTAACTAACTTCTAAATTAAACTTTATCAGACGTGTATGTATAGAAAAAAAAAAAACATAGTATATATAGGGTTTGCTCCCATTTGCCATTTCAGGCATTCATTGGAGTTCTTGGAATGTATCCCCAACAGATAAGAGACTACTGTGAATGAAAGTGAGGAATCAGAATGTGAAAATTATTTGCCTTCTTGACTATTGTTCTTTGGAAACAGAGACAAAACTCTAAGATTTTGGAGGGTGGGAGGGATGAAGAAACTCAGTATGTAACACATTGGGAGAAGAAGCAAACATACGATTCTAAAATTATGCAATACTTACTTTACAACGATGAAAACTGACATATACACAGAATCTAACAAAACAAGAAGTAAGCTTGACATTTGACATAACGATTATATCTTTAAAGACATAAAAAAATATTTGTCAATAATAAATATATTCAAAATGCACTTTACTTCCATTTAATGAATTATTTGTGTATTTCCTTATCTTTGGTTTTCAGACATTGGTGTGCTAATGAGGGTCCCTGTTTACTGGGTCTCTGTTCTAGAATATCTGACCTAGTGAAGACCTGGGAATCTGTTTTTTTTAACAAGTATTTATGGAGACATTATATTTTCCACCTGTGAAAATAAATCTCACTTTCACTGAATGCCTACTGTGTGCCACTTTTACAAATGATTTATTTCTTTACTCTTTATGCCAGTCTTTTGAGTTAAATATTGTTATCCACATTTTATTGACAGGTGAACTGAGGTAGAAGGAAGATGTTTCTCATGATCATATAACACATAAACAGTGGAATCAAAATTCAAACAGAAACTCATGATTCCAAAACACCATGCTCTTCCCTGCTTACTGACTATCATGATACAGACACATTCATAATCAATACTAGAAATAAAGGTAGGGTTTTGGGGGGGTGGAGGGGGGCATTAGAAAAGGATAAAATGAAATGTCAATGGAATGACAGTCTTTTTAATGATGTTTTCTAAATTCTCATCATGAAATCACAGCCCATTGAAGGGAAACGATAAAATAGGCACTGGATTGAGAGAGTAGTTTAAAATGAGAAATAAAATTGCATTTTCTAATTGAAGGTTAGTTAGTTATGAATAAACATGCCTGTAAACTGGTGATCCAATTCTAGTTAATCATATCTGTGCGTTTAACAATGTCAGGCACTCAAAATGTAGTTATAGAAAGGTCGACATTAGATTAAAACAAAGAAAAAATTTAAAAATGCTTTTCAATATAAAAAAAATTACTTCTTTATTGCCTTCATTTTTGCAATGTTTAAATTTCAGTTTTGCATTTAAAATTTATTACAGATGTGGAGTGACAACACTTTATAAGCTCCAAATTTATTTAGTATATTATTGGCAGAATTCTAAGATGCTTCCCAAGATACCCCTTACCCTCAGGGTGCACACTCTGCATAACACCCTCCCCTTGAGTGTGGGTGGGCATGAATTAATCAGGAGATGGCTTTCAGAACCAGAAGTCCAACAAGTTCAAAATGTGGGAGGGCCAACAGAGGGGGTTACATGCAGTTAACTACAGAAAGTCTTCAGGAGCTGACAGTAGCATTGGTCTATAGCCAGCAAGAGAACAGGGGCCTAAGTGCTACAACTCTGTGGAACTTAATTCTGCAAAAAGCCATATAAACTTGGAAAAAAAGAACTCCAAGCTCCAGAAAATGATGCACCTCAGCTGATAGCTTGATTTCAGCTTTGTGAGAGGCTAAGGAGAGAACATATATTAGCTAGGCCTGGACTTCTGATTTATGAAACCATGAAAGAGTATACTTGAATTGCCTTAAGCCTTCATGTACGCAGTAATTTGTTACACAAGAATAATAAAAAGAAATAAGTAAATAATATAAGTACCTGTTCTATGCCAGTACTTAACTCACATAGGGGTAACAGCCATGAACGTGATAGACAACATTCTCTGTCCTAATGAACCTAAGACAGTAATGGGGTAAAACTAACAATACACATGTAAAATAGAATAAATGTATACACAGATATTCAACAGTGGCAAGTTCTATGAAGAAAGTAAATATGATCTTCTCAATAGATGCCAAAAAAGAATTTGACAAAATGCAGCATCCTTTCTTGATAAAACCCTCAAGAAAGTAGGGATAGATGGAATATACCTTAACATCATAAAAGCCATAAATGAAAGAGCCACAGCCAACATCATCCTCAGTGGGAAAAACTGAGAGCTTTCCCCCTAAGGTCAGGAACCTGTCAGGGATGTCCACTCTGACCACTATTGTTCAGCACAGTACTGGAGGTCCTAATCTCAGCAATCAGACAACAAAAAGAAATTAAAGGCTTACAGATTGGCAAAGAAGAAATCAAACTTTCACTCTTCACAGACGAAATGATACTCTATGTGAAAAACCAGAAAGACTCCACTAAAAAACTGCTAGAACTGACACATGAATCCAGCAGTCACAGGATATAAAATCGATGCACAGAAATCTGTTGCATTTCTGTACACCAATAATGAAGCAGCAGAAAGAGAAATCAAGGAATCGATTCCATTTACAGTTGCACCAAAAGCCATAAGATATCTAGGAATAAACGTAACCAAAGAGGTAAGAGATCTGTACACTGAAAACTATGGAAAGTTTATGAAAGAAATTGAAGAAGACACAAAGAAATGGAGAAACATCCCATGATCATATATTGGAAGAACAAATATTGTAAAAATGTCTATACTACCCAAAGCAATCTACACATTTAGTGCAATCCCTATCAAAATAACACCAGCATTCTTCACAGAGATAGAACAAACAACTCTAAAATTTTTATGGAACCAGAATAGACCCTGAATAACCAAAGTAATATTGAAAAAGAAAACCAAAGCTGGAGGCATCGCAATCCCAGACTTTAAGCTATATTTCAAAGATGTAATCATCCAGACAGTATGGTACTGGCACAAGAACAGACACTCAGATCAATGGAACAGAATAGAGAACACAGAAATGGACCCACAACTATACGGTCAACTAATCTTCGACAAAGCAGGAAAGAGTATCCAATGGAAAAAATCTCTTTAACAAATGGTGCTGGGAAAACTGGACAGTGACATGCAGAAAAATGAACCTGGACCACTTTCTTACACCACACACAAAAATACATTCAAAATAGATGAAAGACCTAAATGTGAGACAAGAAACTACCAGAATCCTAGAGGAGAAAACATGCAGCAACTTCTTGAACCTCAGCCACAGCAACTTCTTATTAGACATGTCTCTGAAGTCAAGAGAAACAAAAGCAAAAATGAACTGTTGAGACCTCATCAAGATACAAAGTTTCTGCACAACGAAGGCACAACAAAACTAAAAGGCAACCAACGGAATGGAAGAAAATATTTGCAAATGACATATTGGATAAAGCGTTAGTATCCAAAATCTATAAAGAACTTATCAAACCCAACATCCAAAAAACAAATAATCTGGTGAAGAAATGGGCAAAAGACATGAAAAGATATTTTTCCAAAGAAGACATCCAGATGGCTACGGGACACATGAAAAGATACTCAACATCACTCAAAATCAGAGAAATACAAATCAAAATTACAATGAGGTAACACCTCACACCTGTCAAAATGGCTAAAATGAACAACTCAGGAAACAACAGATGTTGGTGAGGATGTGGAGAAAGGGGTACACTTTTGCACCGTTGATGGGAACGCAAGCTGGTGCAACCACTCTGGAAAACAGTACAGAGGTTCCTCAAAAAATTAAAAATAGAACTACTCTACAACCCAGCAATGGCACTACTAGGTATTTATCCAAAGGAGACAATAATACTGACTTGAAGGGGTACATGCATCCCAATATTTATAGCAGCACTATCAACAATAGCCAAATTATGGAAAGACCCCAAATGTCCATCGATTGATGGATAAAGATGCGGTATATATACACAATGAAATATTACTCAGCGATCAAAAGAATGAAATCTTGCCATTTGCAACAGTGTGTATTATTATGCTAAGCAAAGTCAGTCAGAAAAAGACAAATATATGGTTTCACTCATGTGGAACTTAAGAAACAAAATAGATGAACATAGCAGAAAGAAAGGAAAAAGAAAATACAAACATAAAGGGAGACAAACCATAAGAGACCCTTAAATACAGAGAACAAACTGAGGGCTGTTGGGGGGGGGGGGGGGAGGGCTAAATTTGTGATGGGCATAAGGAGGGCACTTGCTTGGATGAACACTGGGAGTTATATGGAAATGATGAATCCCTGGATTCTACTCCTGAAACCATTATTACACTTCTGTTAACTAAGATTTAAATAAAAAATAAATTAAAATAAAATAATAAAATAAGAAGGAAAGTAAAGTAGGGCAACAGTGAGAAACTGACTGATGGGGACAGGGGTGGAACTTAACCCAGTACAGTCAGGGAGTAACTATCAGAATAGATAGAAATGGCGTCAAGGCCAAAATGATGAAAAGGAGGCACCACATAAAAACTGCAGTATGGATCTTATTCTAAACACTTCAAAGAGCTGTATACATGGGGCAGTGGTGTTTATCTGAATTACTCTTTGAGAAGATGTCACAGTGAAAAATGAACTCAATGGAGGGTAGGGGGAGAGTGCAGAGAGACAATGGTGGAATCATTGTCCAAGAGGAACCTTGCCCATTGCAGAGATTTCACCATCACCCAGTACTGTTAAGAAGGACAAGGCTGGGAAGATAATCCGCAGACTAGAAAGGGGAATTTCACAAAATGTTGTCATGGTCATATATTATAGACACTTTCATTCATAATTTTCAGCAAAGACATTTTTCTCTAGGGTATTTCCAAATCCATATAACAAAGACCTCTATCACAAGATGAGTGGGAGGAAAGCAAGATGGCGGGGCAAGATGGACCTGAAAATTCTGGTAACCTAGTCCAAAAACCAAAAAAATGACCTGAGATTTCCAACAAATTAGTAGCCCAGAGAAAACTGAACTTTAAACTTTTACATATTTAAAATATTTTTTAACCTTATCCCAAGTGACATTCAAAGCCTGACCATCATTTTTCCCCTAGTAACAAAGCATAGTATTCAGCTAACATTTTTTTTTTTTTTTTTTGGTCAAGAATATAAATGTTGAAACTATGTAACAAATGCTACTTTGTTCAAGATTAACTTATTATGATCGGAGTAAGTGTTAGACTTTCAAAAAATTAGAAATTTCTTCACACATTCTTCATAATAACACGGCAGTGTTCTGCAATGAAGAAAAATGTGAATGTGGCATATATTTATGTATATTTTTAAATGTGAGCATTTTATTCTGCATATCTAACTCTCAGACTAATAAGAAAGAATAACACAGTGTACAGAAAAGTAAACCTAAGGATTTTCTTCAGAATTAATTTACAACAACATGTAAAATTTAAAACATGTTTTCAAATAAAATTCCCAACTCTAATTAGTCCCAAAGAGAGAGGTTACAATGGAGTAGAATAAAATTTTCTTCTCTCCCTCCTTGCTTTCATGTCTTTCTATTTTCATCCCTTGAGCAAGCTATTACAGACAGAATTGTGTCCCCTCAAAATTCATGTTGAAGTTCAAAGTGACTGTATTTGGAGACAGTCTCTAAGGAGGTAACAAGGTTAAATGAGGTCATAAGGGTGGGGCCCTAATCAGATAAGATTTTTGTCTCTACAAAAACGGACAACAGAGATCTCTCAGGGAAAAAAGCAATGTAAGGACACAGAGCAGCCAGGAAAAATGTTCTCATCAGAAACCAACCTTGATGATTCTTTGATCCTGGACTTCTGTACTCTAGAACCATGACAACATAAAGTTCTGTTGCTTAAGCCACTCAGTCTGTGGAATTTTGTTGTAGCAGCCAGAGCAGACAATACACAAACTGAATTCAAAAATCAGAAAACTATCATATAACCACGTAATTAGAACATCCATGATATTGGTAACTTCAAAGAAGTTCAGTTTTATATGAGCAGATCAACATCCTTCATCTACCAGCTAGTGGACATGTTTGTTTTTGATTATAGGCATAAATATGGGGTCCCCTGAGCTTTGGGATCATTAATGTTGAATTGATAATTGAATATCACTTTTGTTTTAATACTTAAGATTTTGACCAGTTTTCGTTGTATTCTTAACAAAGTTAGCTTTGCCTTGTTCTGAATTGAAGATGATTTTAGTAAACATCCATAGGAAGCAATTTGTTTATTAAAATAATAGACATTGACTAAATTCCCTTTATTTCATACAGTTTTTCTTGTAATTATTGAGGACTCATCTAATTTCCATATGCAAATAAATACATAAATCAGCAAGAACACCAATAATAATGTAAAAGAAAAGGCTACACTTATATCACATTATTCAGAAGGAGTTTATTATCTTACATTTCTAGAGGTCAGAAGTCCAAAACGTGGTCCTGTAGGACCAAAAGCAAGGTGTCAGGAGAGCTGTGTTCACTTCAGAAACTCTAGGGCAGTATCTGTCCCGTGACATTTTGAGCTTTTAGAAACTACCTCCATGTTTTGGCTCATGGCCCCCTTCCAGCAATGGTACCCGACTGACTCTGCTTGCCTCATCACATCTCCTTTTCTGACTCTGGCCCTTCTTCCTGGTTCCTATAACAAGCCTTGTGTTTACACTGGACCTACCCAGGTAATCCAGGATCTTCTCATCCCAAGATCCTTAACTTAATCACATATGCAAAATGCCACGTAAGGTAGTATACTGACAGATTTGGGGGATTAGGCCATGGACATTTTGGCAAGGAGCATTACTTTGTCGATCACCACACAGCTGCCCTAGTATTTCTATTTATTATGTATGTTGATTTTGAAGGTAGAATTTGAAGATAAATTTAACTGTGTGTAGTTCATGCTAAAGGAGACAATATGAAAACCTAAAATACGATGATGATGAAAATTAATGTGTAAATTCTTTTTTCTTAAAGTTTATTTTTGAGAGAGAGAGAGAGAGCAGGGGAGGGGCAGAGAGAGAAAGGGAGAATGAGAGAATCCCAAGCAGGCTCCGTGCTGTCAGCACAGAGCCCAAACTGGGGCTCAAACTCACAAGCCATGAAATCGTGACCTGGGCTGAAATAAAGAGTCAAACGCTTAACCAACTAAGCCACCCAGTTGCCCCTAATGTGTAAATTCTTAAATAAGGCTTCTTTTTATTTGTAGTGAAAATGTTTGTTCTAGAAAAGGTACCATCACATAGAGTACACTGGAACCCTACAACATATTAAAGCCATTATAAAAGTGCTTTGCCAATATTTACACCTTGCAGAAAAGAAGTCTTAAAATATTGGTATAAGATGTGTCAACAAAGAACTAAAACAACTTAGGAGTAGATTCCTTTTTATTTGGGAAAAGTACAATTGTGCTCTGAGCTGTGAGGTATAATACTGTCAGTGTTAGTAATAAATACCATTAATTAATAGATTCTTACTATGTGTTAATTGCCACGCTACAGCCTTTATATGTTTTCTCATTCTGTGAGTTATACACTGTTGGGATTCCATCGTACAGATGCAAAAACTGAGGTTTCAGAAGACTTAGTGTCCTTCCCTATTACTACACAAGTGGAACTGGCATTCCATCTCAGATCTGCTCACAATTATGTGATAGGACAAGGTGGTTTCAGTTACCATGGGATTTTCATCAGAAAAGGCACAGATATTTCTGAACAGCTCTGGTTACTATTGTTAATTTGCCTTTCACACTACCCCTAGGAAAATTTACATTTTCTTTTTTTTTAAGTTTGTTTATTTATTTTAAGAAAGAGAGCATGCAGAGAGGGGCAGAGAGAGACAGATAGAGAGGAGAGAGAAAGGGAGAGAGAGAGAGAGAGAGAGAGAGAGAGAGAGAGAGAGTCTCAAGCAGACTCTGCACTGTCAGCACTGAGCCCAACAAAGGGCTCAAACCCATGAACCCATGAATTTGAGAGAGAGAGAGACAGAGAGAGAGAGAGAGAGAGAACGAACACACAAGCTGGGGGGGGGGGGCGTGGGGGGTGGTTGCAGAGAATCTTAAGCAGGCTCCACATTCAGAGCAGAGCCCTACGCAGGGCTCCATCCCACAACCCTAGGATCATGACCTGAACTGAAATCAAGAGTCTAAAGCTCAACCAACTGAGCCACCCAGGGGCACCTATATTATATGTTCTACCATTTAGAGTAGGAACCTGAGGTCAAACAACTATATTTCAATTACTCTTCAGTTTATTAACTTTCTGCATTATAGCATATAATGTATGAAAACAACTGAATTTCAAGTCAGATCTTAATATCAAAATATGGTGTTTCTCTGAAACTATGCAGATTATATATATGTATATGTACATGTATAACTATATATTATATATATTTAATTTTGAAATTGGCCACTTGGTTTGAAAAGAACACAGAATTGGAAAAAAAAACATGAATTGGATTTGAATTTGTATTTTGCAACTTTCTATATGGAAAATAATTAATTTCCCATGGCCTTAGGTTCCTTATATTTAAAATGGGGAGAACATTACTGATCTCATGAGATTGTTATGTATGTTCTCAAAAAAACTAGGTTCCTTCCTTAATGGAGTGTTAGTTTTCAAACATTCTCAAGAGACAGAACTCTCCCCTTTTCCCTGAGTATTTTGCCACTTATATTCTAAAGCCTCTGGAATTGGGGGGTGGAGGAGAGCCACTTTTTCTCTTATTGTGTTGAGTGATGATGGTCCTTGAACACAAAACCAGAAGAAACAAACAAACAAACAAAAACAAAAAGGGGGAACTGTGGAGAACAAGCTTAGCAAATTCCCTGAACTTGCACAGATGGGTTAACAAGGCATAAAGAATTAGGAAGCCATAGGATGCTCACACCCAAGCTTGGGCAAACAAGATTAGGTAAATAGGTATAGACAGGGTGAGGCAAAGACCCCAGTATAAATAGGGTGGGGCAGAGGCCCCAGTATAGATAGGGCGTGGCCAAGACCCCAGCATAGAACAAAGGTATATGAGGTACACAAGATTAGGTATTCAGGGCAGAAACACCTCCCCCAATTTAGTACTATAGCATAAAGCTGCTTTCACAGGAAGGAAGGACCAAATTAGGTAAACAGGTAAATAAGGCGAAGGACTGCTGAGGGGTGAAGTTGCCCAGAGGGTAGCTAATTAGCAAAAGAAAGGTGCCTTGTTGACCCTCAGGTAGCAAGCTCTGTCTTTCTTGTCCCCTAGACCAGTTTAGGTAAACAGAGATGGTGCCTCAGGTTTGCGGTAAACAACCTGCTGCCTGGCACCAGAATTTTATTTTGTATTAACCCAACTCCCTAACCCCGCATAGATTCAAAACCCCCTTTCCCTCACACCCATGAGTTAATGTTCACAGTTTCATTGTCTCTTTGTGTACATCCATCACCATGTTTGTAAGCCTTCTGATTCTAATAAAAATGGAGCAAGGACCCTTAATCGGGGCTCTTGTCTTCTCCTGGACATTAGTCATCTCTTGCATTTTTATTTTTATTTTTTAATTTTTTAATGTTTCTTTATTTTTGAGACAGAGAGATGCAGAGTGTGCACGGGGACAGAGACAGAGAGACACAGAATATAAGGCAGGCCCCAGACTCTGAGCTGTCAGCACAGAGCCTGACACAGGGCTGGAACTGCATGATCATGACCTGAGCTGACGTTGGACGCTTAACCTACTGAGCCACCCAGGCGCCTTTCAATCACATTTTTAATCCTGTGTCCCACTTTCTCACTGGACAAGAAGGAACTCCAGACTCAGAGTCTACAACATTTTGTTTTCACCTTAGTTTTTTGTTTTGTTTTGAATTATATTTTCAGTTGCTTTGAGCAAGATTGGTCATTACTCCATCATAAATGATTCTTGAACATTTCACAATGAGTAAATTGCAGTGGGATTCATGAGAAATTTTCCAGTTTGCCACCTTTCTTTTCACTCTTTCTTTCTGCCTTCTGAAGAGATGCCAACATACTTAGTGTACATAAAAAGCCAAAATGCCTCTGAGTTTTGAGCCCAATGCTAAGCAGAACATATGAAAAACCAACAATAAATAATTTATTAAATGTAGCTTTTTGAGAGAAGGCAATTTCATGTTTTAACAAACTCAAGCTGGAATAATAGAGGGGTCTTCTGACACCCAAGGCCAGCAGTAACTTGACTCTGTAGAGGCTGAGCTCTGGACTGAGCTTTGAGACAGGAAAGACACCATCCATAATCATATTCTTAGAAATATTTTATTGAGGTTCCAAACTCTTCTGGGCACATTTACTTCATCTTTTACTTGCTTGGTGTGGAAAAGCAATTACTCTGTGGTGATGGTGCAGTCAAATCTGTAAACAGTTATTACATTTCAATTAGAGCTGCATGAAACTCTATATACGTAGTTTTCTGGGAATTAATATAAAGCTTTTGTGATGTTTCAATTCACAAGGGGTCCTACCCCACACATTTGACTCTCAGCAAAACTCAGATGCATTCAGATGTCAAGGACTATTTTCCCAGCATAAAGCATTTGGCCTGGGGTTAAATTTTCCTGAAATATATCGGTCAGTAGTAAAAAACCCCAAGTCTTCCAGTTACCCCATGGCTTTTGCCAAGAGAAGTCAACTTAGACTAGCTCTCTAGTATGAAAAGAAGATTCTGGTAAATCTTGTGTCAAAAAAAAAAAAAAAAAAACCATGTACTTGATCACATTCACAGTCTTCCTTGGATCCTCATAAACCATTGAAACACAAACAAGAATTTTTCATTATCAGTAACAAGAATGGTGAGTTGGAGGGATGGGAAGATGGAAACTAGTATTTATTAAACAGCTACAATACTCCAGTTCCTTTTCCTGGATTATCTCTTTAAATTCTTGCATCAACACAGCAAGGTAAGAATTACATGTCACCATTCTCTAGTTGGGAAAAATTTCGATTCAGATTAAGAAACTTGCCCCGATCTACCAGGTGAATCGATGGTGGTACTCAAAATGAGCCTAGGTCTCTGTTTCCAGAGTCCATGATGCTTCTTCCATCGGTGCAGAGATTTGGAGAATGTGCTTAATGTTTGTCTTCTTCCTTTTCCTTTGCATTCCTCATCATGGTCCACGAGTGCCTTTCAGAACAGCCTGACTGACCTGTCCACTCTCTGTACTAGTACGGCTGATTCTCTTTAAATTTTCTATGTTACTCAAGGAAAAAATGCAAGCAACAAAGTCAAATGATGAAGAAACCGTTCTCCTCACTCCTAAATGTGTTACATATGGTGGTGGGGGCAGGGACAGACCACAAGCAGCATTTACTAAGGAGGATTTCGCACTTCCATCAGCTACCATGAAAGATAACATATGGACTGAACGTTTATTCCAAGCAACAGATTTGTTTCTAGTTACTCTCCAGAAGTTGAATGAAAGAGAGAGAGGAAAAAAAAAAAACACCTTTTAACAGCCATCTGAAAATACTCTCCAAATGAGAGAAATAAGGTTGATCTTTTTTCAGACTATGGAATTAACATTTTAAAAAATGAGTCATACTGATTCAATTTAAATGTATTTATTGAGCTACTATCACTATGAATCTACCTCTTTTTTGAGGAAGACATGCCGTGTGTCCTCAAAAGCTTAAGTTCTGTTTTTTGGAGGAAAGGCATTCTTGCTATAATAGACTTATTATACATTTGTTCTATACTATTGTCAAGTTATTTCTTTTCATTTATTTTGATCATTATCATATATGTAACCTGCCTTTTCAATATCATGATATGAAAATTTGTGTCAATAAATAGGGACACCTTCCTGTTTCCCATCATTTTATTTATAATCAATCATTTGCTTCGTGTACCCCAGTTATTGGTTTAGATCTGGAAAGATTCATAACTTTTGGCATTGCAAAATTCTTCAGGCTGAGAACAAAGGTGTTGTCGGGAAACCAAAATTTAGAAGTTAAGTTCAAATTGTTTCTAGCCTCCAGGCTCCTGACATATAAAAGTATTAACAACATATGTCTAGTTATATTTTTAAACCACATGAGAGTTAAGTAGGATGAGCCTCTTTGAAATATTGTGCTTTTTGAAAATAGAAAGCAAAAGAAAATGAAAGAGAAAGCCTATAATTGCCTTCAAAAAATACATATTTGAACTTTTCTCATGCTCTCAGGTAAACCAATCTTATAAATGGGCCCTATCCTGTTCTTGGACCTTTCTTTCTGTTAGCCATCACTTCTTTTAAGGCTAAGTTGAATGTTCTTCACCTTCAAGAAGCCGTCTCTGGCAAGCTCATTCCTTCTCCCCATTAAGACTTTCTCCTTTTTTCAGTGATTGTCAGTGTGTACATGAGGTTCAATCTTGCTTTGTAATTGTGCCTTTCAATAGCTACTTACCTGACCTTCTGAAAGAAGAAATTTCTTTTGGAAATTCTTTGCAGCAAGGGCTGATCATATTAAGAAAAAAAAAAAAAAAAAAAGACTAAAATTTAGACCTCTGTAGCCTGAGAAACAAATGCTTATCAAAACAGAAAGTAGGTTTAAAATGGATGTGAAATTATCATCAAATGCTGTTGTTAAGTAAATAAAAGATGTAGTCTTTAAAATTGCAGTCATGGGGGAGGGAGATAAAAATTGCATCTTTTTTTTTTTTTTTTTTTTTTTTTTTTTAAATGTTTATTTATTTTTGAGACAGAGAGAGACAGAGCATGAACGGGGGAGGGTCAGAGAGAGGGAGACACAGAATCGGAAACAGGCCCCAGGCTCTGAGCTGTCAGCACAGAGCCCGATGCGGGGCTCGAACTCACGGACTGTGAGATCATGACCTGAGCCGAAGTCGGCCGCTTAACCGACTGAGCCACCCAGGTGCCCCATAAAATTGCATCTTTAAGACATAAATAAATTTAGAGTTGGAGGATCTAGTGTGGGCTGTCAAATACTGGTGGATATTTTGAAAACATCCCCTTATCTTGTGAGTGCTGTTTTTCCAGGAAGTCCAGCCTTCCCATGCCGTAACTTTCATCTCCCTGAGACTGAAGTAGGGTTCTGACACTATGTGCTAAGCTTTGTCTTGGAAGACGTCTCAGTTTACTAAAGCCTCAGATTTTCTCCAGCCTCAATTAATCTTATATCATGCAAATCATATACGGATATTCCAAACATAGACAACCTGACGTATCCAGAATTGAACTCTTGATCTTCCACTCTAAACTTCTTCCTACCATCATGGCAAACTTCCTCTTTCCAGTCATTCATACTAAAATATTGAGAGGGGCGCCTGGGTGGCTCAGTTGGTTAAGCGGCCGACTTCAGCTCGGGTCATGGTCTCGCGGTCAGTGAGTTCAAGCCCCACGTCGGGCTCTGTGCTGACAGCTCAGAGCCTGGAGCCTGTTTCAGATTCTGTGTCTCCCTCTCTCTGACTCTCCCCCTTTCATGCTCTGTCTCTCTCTGTCTCAAAAATAAATAGACGTTAAAAAAAAATTTTTTTAAATAAAAAAAATAAAATATTGAGAGTCTTGATTTTCCCCTTTCTTTCTCTCACACCAATATTCTTTAAAAGTGTCAAGATCATGAACAACAAGGGAAGACTGAGCAATGGTCACAGACCAGAGGAAACTAAGGAGACAGTGACTAAATGCAACGTGGTATTCTGGATTGGATTCTAGAACAGAAAAGTGACATTACTGGAAACCCTAGTGAAATCTGAATAAAGTCTATATTGTATTGTATCAATGTGAATTTTTTAAGTTGTATTTATTTATTTATTTTGAGAGAGACAGAGAGGGAGTGTGAGCAGGGGAGGGGCAGAGAGACAGGGAGAGAGGGAGCATCCCAAGCAGGCTCTGCGCAGTCAGTGCACAGAGCCCAACGTGGGGCTCGAACCCACGAAACTCTGAGATCACGACCTGAGACAAAAACAAGAGCCCTCTGCTTAACAGACTGAGCCACCCAGGTGCCTCCCGCCTCCAATGTGAATTTCTAAGTTTCGGCAACTGCGCTACAGTTATGTAAGATGTAGACATTAGGGAAACCTGACTAAAGGGATTGAGGGAATTCCCTTTACTATCTTTATAACTCTGCATCTAAAGTAATTTAAAATAAAATAATAATAATAATAATATTAATAATAATAATAATTAAAGTTGTGAATACATGAGATAATACCTGTAAAAATATTTATAAATTGTATAGAGCTGCCACAGTGCCATAACGTTAGGCATTATGATTATGTACATAATGATAATGAAAAGCTGTGCTTTAGAAGATGAGGGTATGCTTAATAATTGGGTGGTTTGAACTGACCAGCCCATTTTGCAAAATCAATGAAATAGCTTCAGTGTAGCTCAAATTTTAAGTGAAGACAGTAGTGAAGACAAATTTTAAGTGAAGACAGTAGCTTCAGTGTAGCTCAAGTTTTACGTGAAGACAGCTTCAGTGTAGCTCAAATTTTAAGTGAAATTTTAAGTGAAGACAGTAGCTCAAATTTTAAGTGAAGACAGTAGATGGCCCTCTGTGAACCTCACCTCTTGGCCTTTACACCCTTTTGGACTTCCCTCCCGCACTAAATAGGGCCAACTATTTGTAACCTGTAGAACAGTGAGGAAATGTAGTGTTGGCCCTGTAGAATAGGGCCAACAATGTGTAACCTGTAGAACCGTGAGGAAATGATAGTGCATGATTTCCAAGACTAAGTCATTAAAGACATTATGACTTTTGCCTTGCTATCTTGGAGTGATCATTCCAGAGGAAATCAGCCACCATATTTTGAGGATACACAAGGAGTCTATGGAGAGGCCCATGTGGGGAGAAACTGAAGTCTCTTGCCAACTTTCAGCACCGTGTGAGTAAGTCTTCTTGAAAGCAGATCCTCCAGGCCCAGCCGCGTCTTAAGATGATGCAGCCCCTGCAAATGCCTCGTCTGCAACCTTATAAGAGACCCTGAGCCAGAAACATCCAGCTAAGCCACATCTGCAGTCTTGACTCAAAGAAACAATGAATGCTTATCGTCTTATACCATTAAGCTATACAGTAATTCATAGATACTAACAGATAACTAATACAACAGCCTTTAAAACATAAGCAATAAGTGTTTGTCTCAAGATATCATGACATAAAGCCAATGGTCGGGCAAAAATAGACAAAAATAAGTCATATTCTGGTAGTAATTTCGTGAGAAATGTAGCTGTTTTTTTTTTCTCTCATTCTTCCTTCTTTCCTTTCCTTCCTTCCTTCCTTCCTTTCCTCTTCCTCTTTCTTTCTTTCTTTCTTTCTTTCTTTCTTTCTTTCTTTCTTTCTTTCTTTTTCTTCTCCTCTGTCTTATTTGTTATGATAGTCCAGGTTTGTGTTTACCTAGAAAGTAGGTTTTTGCTACTCCTGTTGCAACAGTTGTCACTGAAGAGTATGCTTCTTTCCGCTACAGATCCTCTTGCTGCTCTTGTTTTGTTTGTTGCTTGTAATCATCAAAATAGCAGGTGTCCCCTTCTGGAAGTATTATTCAGGGACTACAGACATGACGTTTCTCCACTCAGAATTTGAGCAGAAAGAGCACAGGTTTGGGATTGCAGATTCCGGTGCTGCTTTGGGAAACATTTGGGAGAGGTTCCAATTCTTCCATCTTAAGTGTTACAAGTGTCCACCTGTGACATGAGGAGGTAAAGCAAACGCTATCTGAGCTTCCTAAAGCTTCCTAAGGCCTCACAACTACTTTGAAAAAATGGAAGTGTCCTGTAGCTTGCTTCCTTTGAATGAAATAATTTAGCCTCACTTAATTCAGACAAAAGGTGTAAATATCACAGAACAACCACTCACCAATCACAGTCCTCAGGAAGTAGGCAAAACCCCAGACTTAAATATGTAAATGGCATGAATCTAACTTCGGTGGCTGCAAAATGAAACCTTTGTCTCACTGAACAGCCTGTCTTGTGACGCGGGGGTTCCGCATTTTATCCCATATAATTCTTCCTGGAATTGGTATTTTAAAACTGAGAAGCAATTTAGAGTGCTGCCTAGCCTTGCTCTATCAGCCCAGGCCAACGTTCATGACACATTTTAATAGAATAATAGGCAGTTGGGCACCTAAACTTTACCCTGCTCTGGATCATGTTTGGCAGCTGTGCTTTTTATTCATCAGTCTGATTGAAACTGCTTTCCTGACAGAAGCAAAGATACTCTTCTTTGTTTAGGATTTCCATAAAAGGCAAAATGGAAGTCTTTGCAGACAGACTGGCGTGCCTGAATAAATTTATTTTCCTAGGCTTCTAGCCACAATAGTGAGCAAACAAAGGCCTCTCACCTACACCTACACCTTACCAATACACCACAGGATAGCAAATTTACAAGATTAAATAATACTCATTTGCTTTGACTTCCTCCTTCTGTCTTAAATCATTGTCCAAACTCGCATTTTTAAATCTTGCCTTTATAATTCTTAGCATTTAGCCCTGGGCTATTTGAGAAATATATGGCTCTGGGTGTGTTTGTCTGTGTCTATGTGTGTACAAACACATTGTCTAGGATGATGGGGGAGGAAGACTGGGCTGTTTTTTTTTGTTTTTTTCCTAATCCTCTTTCTTTATAGAGAACAGACCTCAAAGGGTTTCCTTTCCTAGCTTAACGTCTTTTCCAAGCATAATGATTCTAGACAGACCAAACAACTGACCAGTGATCCATTGTATTTTTAATCATTTACAGTCGGATTCCTACACAGTGGTGCCTAGTATTTGGTTTTGAAGAATGCTTTCTTGGGGAACACATTCAATCCAGCATTTCTGAGCAATAAATTACCTGTGTTTGGGGGCCCTTGACAGCCTGTATTATTTTGCCCTTGTTGAAAATAATGGATGATTTGGAACAATGCTCCCTTTTGAATTAAAATATAAAAGGTTAGAGTTTCAGAGTTCAAGATAATGAGTGGGCCCAACAAGCAGCCTGGGCCCAAGTCTCCCCAAGAGAGGAAAGACAGGGACATGAAGACATGGGGGAGAGAAGGCATAAACATAAGCATGTGTACAGACACATTTTTTTTTTCAGGGTTGGGAAAATGATTTTGTATCCTGCACTGCCCCAGATGTTCAGTCAACTATATAGTTGTAGTTGCACTAACATGAGGCAGAGCAGAGCTTTGTGCAAATATTATGATCGTCCTGAAACACCCGGGGGAAAGCTGTGGTCTCCTGTTTGGCTGCTGAGCTAACCTCTATCTATCCCCAACTGGAAGGTGGGGGGCAGAGGGCAGGGGCACTGCAACTGTTGGCACTGTGGATAGATCACAAGGGAAAATGCTTTTTACCTGAAATGCATCTGTTTGCATACTGGTGAAAATTAATTATCATATATTAAATTACAACACTATTGTTTAAATGCTTAGAAGAAAAGGACAATTATTTTCATATGTAAGTATATATGTACATATAGGTAGCCCCCAGAGCAGGAAATAATCCCAAAGTAGTGATGTCACTTAGAATTGGGACTATCTTTTGCCATATAAATAATGTTGGGTAGTGGCTAGGTTTCCGGGCTAAGCAGAAGTGATCTGAATTCTCAGTTTTGTTAAACTAGAGTTTTAAGATTTAAGTTTAAAAGTTAGGATGCTATCCAGAGGAAATATACCACATGGGTTAAGAATCAGATGCTCACCTTTGAATCCACTTTGAATCCACTGGTAGTGTTACTTTGAGAAAGGTTTGTGACCTCTCTGAACCCCAGTTTCCTAGTCTGTATATTATAGGGATCAGCGAACTATGGCCTGTGGGCCAAATCTGGCTCACCACCTGTTTTGGTACAGCTTACAAGTTCATTTTTAAAAATATTTTTAAGTGGGGGTGCCTGGGTGGCTCAGTCAGTTGAGCGTCTGACTTCAGCTCAGGTCATGATCAAACAGTCCATGAGCTTGAGCCCCACGTCGGGCTCTGTGCTGACAGCTCAGAGCCTGGAGCCTGCTTCGGATTCTGTGTCTCCCTCTCTCTGCCCCTCCCCCACTCATGCTCTGTCTCTCTCTCTCTCTCTCTCTCTCTCTGTCAAAAATAAGCATTAACAATTTTTTTAAATAAGTAAATAAATAAAATAAAAATATTTTAAGTGTTAAAATTAAAGGAAGAATAATGTTTCACGACACGTGAACACCATGTGAAAGTTATATTTCATGATCCATAAATAAAGTTTAATTGTAACATAGCCAGCTTATTTGCTTGCAGATGGTCTGCTTTCTATGCTATTGTTTAGTTATGAGGCAGAAAGTTATGATCCGGGCCACATAGCCTACAGAAACTAATATATTTAATCTGTGGCCCTTTACAGAAAACGTTTGTCTAATCCTACTGTAATACCTATCTTACAGCACTGTCACGAGGGTTGAATGTTTAAAAAAAGTGTTAAAATAAACACACGGAATCAGAGTGAAGAAGCTCTGGGCTAATGCTACCCCTGAAAATGAATATGTAGCTGTGTGCGTGGACTTCACAAAGACAGGAAAAAAAGACAAAGCTGGGAAATAACTCCAACATACTAGCATTTCTCTTCAATTTAGAAGAATGAGTGATGGTGTTACAGGGTGTTTACAGAAAAATAGAATTGTCCCAATTTTGTCAATCTGGTTTAACCTAACTGCAAGTAGACTATAAATTCCCATTAGCTAATTCAACATCTATTTTAATAAGAGGTAAAATTTTTCCATAAACAATACTTCTCTATTAGTTGTTGTTTTTGTAATTGAATATTTTATGATGGGAATCTATTTAAATTAATAGAAGCACATCAAATATGTCTAATAATGAAAAAAATACATTCTGAAGATATATTTCAAGGTCAAATTTTTCATTACTGAAGTAAGAACGATGAATGAAATATAAGGTTACATTCAAGGATAGATGTTCTCTTCCTCTCGTCTTAATAAAAGCTATACAACATTGAGTGCTCCTTTGGTCAAATGCTATACAGAAATTTATTTTTCACATTTCTAACAGTTCTGTGAGATAAGTAAGAAACTGGGAACAAGAATAGTTAATTCACTGATGTGAAAATCTCATATAGACTTAGGTCAAGGAAAGCACCTTTCAGAATGTACCCCCACCCTATCCACTTTGGTATGGCCACAGGGGGCCTATAATTAACCCAGGACTCATCTCTAATGGAAACATGTGGCTCTGTTTCTAAATGAGTTTCTACTGTAATTGTAATAATTATTAAATCAATAGCCTTGGCAAAAGTAGAATAAATACCACTATAAGTCGTAATGCTCACTTACTGGCTCATGCATAGACATTTAGGACCCACTATGCAACATTCACTGGATTAGTCCCTGGGTACACAAATTGAAAACAAAACAATGCCCCCACCCCATGGCTCTTACATTTAATGAGCTCTTACATTTTAATGAGGTGGATAAAAATCAAATAAATTTTTAAAAAATAAACTAAAAAATATCAAGAAATAATTAAAGTCCTATGATTGCCTATGTTGTAAGGGAAGGGAGAACACTTTTGATTAGGTGGTCAAATTAAGTTAGAGTAGACTATTTAAAGTCCTGGTTGTCACTTCAGAAAAATTTAAGACTGAATCTCACAGACTCTCTTAGCTAGACAAAGGCTGTTAAGAATCTTAAAGGCCTTGTCCAAAAGACCTTTAAGTTCAGCCCAAAGTAGAGTGAAGTCTGTCTCAGAGGGATCTGTGGGTGTGGCTTTGTCTAATGGAGTCAACTACAATAAGATGCATAAGAAACCCAAAAAGCTATTAAGAGAACTATAATTGTTGGTAGCACCTCCAGCTTTGACTGAATTGGACAGACATCATTTACATTGAAAAGAGGTCTCTGGGTCCCCAAACTTTCATGAGCAGTAAGCAGACTGAGAAAGCTTCTCAGCCACAAAAAGGCCATTTCTAAAGAAAAGGAAGATGACTCAAGAGAATGGAGAGCCGTGTGGAGAAAGGAGAATGGAGCTCCAATGAAGGATTGGAAACAGGGGTCTGGCTAGATTTCATAGCTATTACTGACAGTGACCACTAGAAGCTTTTGTTATGCCTGGTTTTTAAATTATAAATATTCAATCATGAGGTCTGTGTGTAGAAGGGGTGAAATGGGGAAGTGGGTAAAATAACTTGTCTTTTAGTTCATAGGCCTTCAAATCAAGAGAAATCATTCTTGAAAAGTTGTGACTGAGAATTTCCCCTGAGAAAGCTCCTCTTATACCCTTCCACTTCACACAATTTAGATGACAGAATATTCTGGATCTGGACATGGACCTGAACTTGACTCCATATTGGGATAAGATTTTTGGGGATCTTGGGAAAAGATAAGTTCATTCCGTATATAGGAGAATTGTCAATTCATTAAGGTCCAGATTTTTTTTTTAATTCAGCCCTCCACCCTTCCCCCAAATTCTTGGCAACCACTACTCTTTGTACTGTCTTTATAGTTTTGCCTTTTCTAGAATGTCATATAGTTGAAATCAGATAGTATTTAGCTTTTCCAGAGACACTTTCACTAAGCAATATGCACTTAAGTTTCCACCATGTCATTTCATGACGTGATAACTTATTTCTTTTTTATTGCTGAATAATATTCTGTTGAATATTTATCCACTCATTTTCTGAAGGACTCCTTGGTTGCTTATGGTATTTTGAAAATTATAAATAAAGTTCCTATAAACATTCATGTGCAGGTTTGGGTAAAAGCAAAATTTTTAACTCATTTAGGTAAGTGCCTAGCAGCACAATAGCTAGATTATATGTTAAGATCAAATTTAACTTTCTTTTTTTTTTTTAAGTTTATTTATTTATTTTGAGACAGAGGATGGGGAAGGGACAGAGAGAAGGAGAGAAAGAATCGCAAGTTGGCTCTGCACTGTCAGCACAGAGCTGAAACCAAGAGTTGGATACTTAACAAACTGAACCACCTATGTGCCCCCCAAATTTAACTTTCTAAGAAACTTCCAAACCGTCTACCAATGTGGCTGTATCATGCTGCATCCCCCAGTAATGAATAAAAGCTTTGCTCCACATCTTACCAGCATTTGGTATTACCAGTTTTGTTCTGGTTTTTGTTGTTAATTTTTTGGTATGTTTTACTTAGGCAATCATGTCATCTATAAACAAAGGCAATTTTTTTTGTCCTCCCTAGTCTGTATACCTTTGTTTACTTGTCTTGCCTTATCACACAATTTAGGCCTTCTACTACGATGATGAATAGGAGTAGTGAGGGGGCATCCTTGCTTGTTCCTGACCCGAAGGGGGAAAGCACCTAATTTATCAACAATATCATGTTAGCTGTAGGGTTTTTTTGTAAGCGTTCTATATAAATGTGGAAGAAGTCCCCTCTATTCCTAGATTGTTGTGTTATTTTTAATCATGAACAATTCTTGGATATTGTCAAATACTTTCTGTGCATCTGTTGATATGATAGTATGATTTTTCTGCTTTAGTCTGTTGATGTGATGAATTATATTAATTGACTTTCATATATTGAACCAGACTGGCATATTTGGAAAACATCCCACTTGGTTGTATTGTATAATGTTTACTATATTACTGGATTTGATTTGCTAACATTTTGTTGAGTATTTTTGCATCTATGTTCATGAGAGATATTGATCTCTAGTTTTCCTTTCTTGTGATGTCTTTTTCTGGTTTTGGAAAATTCAGAACTCTGTCCTCATTTCTACTTTGATTTCTTGCTTTGGGTTATTTCTGTTAAGAAGTCCAATTTGACCCTATTTTTTTTTATATGTAAACTTTCAATTTGTTATTTGAAAACTTTGCATGTGGTCCTTATTGCCAGTATTTTGAAGTCTTCAGTGATCTGTAAATGACCTACTAAGTGGCCTTACTGTGACCATTTTTTAAAAAAAAAGTTAATTGTGCTGGACATTTTTTAAGCTTTTTTTTTTTTTTATTTGGAAACTTAGGTGTTTTAGTTTTGGACCCTTTTTCCGTATTTGTTGTTTACTAACTTCCTCCCTTCTGTTATCTTTTTCTGGAATTCTTTTTGCTCAGCCTTTGGACCTCCTGGACTGCTCTACTAATATTTTTATCTTTTTATGCCTATCATTATTTCCATTTAATTTTGTTCCGCTTTCTAGGAAGACAACTTGGTTTGGTATAGGTCTTCAGATGAATCTTTCATCCCATTTTCACATTTCTAGTTTTTCAAGACCTCTATCTAGCTAACTGATAGTTCCATTTTACCCTATTGAGTGCAGAACATAAATAATAGTTTTAATTATAGCTTTTGTCTGTTCTCTGCATTCCTTTTTTTTCTCTGAGGTCTTTTTTTTTTTTTTTTTTCCTCTTTGGTGCTTTTATTTTTGAGTGGGGCTTTCCTCAATAGCCAGAGATTTTGTTCATTTTTAAGAAGGAGGCATTAGAAGACTGAATGGAAGCTCTATGTGAGGGGAAGGAACCTTCCAGCTGGGAGGCTTGTCCTCGAGAGTGATTTATTGGGAATCCTTTTGTTTCATATTGGAAACCTCACCCTACCAACCACCCACCCCAAGGCTTTCCATTCCCCGCTCCTCCTCATCCAGAAACAAACAAACAAACAAACAACACCCAATCTTATCCATGTACGTTAAGCAATAGCAGGGGCTAACCGTCTCTGCAGAGGCTCCCCACCAGCTTCCTGATTGAGGCACCACACCTTCCCCCGGTTTATGTGATTCCTTCCAGGGTTCTGGAGAGAAAACTAAGCTCGGTTTTCATTGCCTTTCTCTCCAGCCAGCACTTTCATCCAGCTTTCTCAGCTCTACTGCCTCCTCCATTTACTTTCCATTTACTACAAGCACTTGCCATTTCCACCTATTATTGTCTCCTCAGGCATTATTTTTCTTCTGTGTGTTTTTACCATTTTAAATTCTTTGCTTTCACCTTAGTGATGTTTTAGCAGTGGGAAGAAATGAAAAGTATGTGTTTAATCTATGTTTAATCAGAAAGTTACTGGATCATCACAAACATATGCAAAAAGATCTTAAAAGGAAGTTATAGTACTTTATTCCAGATATCCTAAGAACATACGATTACTAATCTAGACATGCATGCAATTAATTTAAATGAAACCAAAATTTGGTCTAAGCACTTATGTATTAAACATCACAACTCCTGAACTATATAGTTTGTATAATTATCTCTCCCTAAAAATGCTATCATAAATAAGGCAAAATGCTTTCCTAGTTGTCTAACACTGAAGATTTACCAATTTCCTGTAATATCACTTAGATGAGGTATCATGAAAGTCTATGAAAGCTGCTGTTAGGGATATTAGAGCCAAAACAAATCATAAAGAGCGAAATCTTTTACATCTTGGTCTGTATCAGAAGCCTGTAGGTATTTTCATTCAAGAGAAAATTCAAGTGCAAAAATGTAACAAAGGGCATGTTCAATGAAACTTGCCCATATATTCTCAATATTTAAACTCTTTTATTTTCCTTTTTGGGAAATGCCCCACTGTAGGCAGCACCCACCTCTCACTAAGAATGTGGGATGAACCGGGTCCTCTTCCTCTCCCCTTTCTGTTTCAGTCAGGCACAGCCCAAGGGCAGAGTCATGGGAACAATAGTGCAGGTTGTGTCTTATTCATGAGGGCAACATGTTAAGAAGGTCAATGGGGACTCAAAGTCAGCTGGGATCTCTCCCCAGATAAGGTGCCGTGTTCTAATTCACATAAAAACTTAGCTTGGACCAACAATAGTTGTGGTCAGACTCACTCCCTCCTAAAGGTGCCCTGGTACACACCTCCATTCTAGCAGCACGTGGATCAGGCTGATTCTACGGTCTCACTGTTGACGGGGTTCCTGGCGTCAGTCCTTAGGTGGTCCTGGGTGTTTCCTGTCATTTTTCTACACTTACCTCTCACTACTACCGTGAGCCCCTATAAATTTTACGTGAGCTGTACACAGCCAGAGTTGATGATGATTGCTTGAAATTAAAACTGATACAGAGATGTATTAATGCCATGAATGAAATACTATCACTTAAAGGTTTTTTTTTTTTTTTGAGTGGGGAGAAGTGGGGTAAGGAGAGGGAGGGATATGGAGCGGAAAGAGAGGCTGGTAACTTACTGACAACGCAAGCTCTGGTTCTCTCAAAGACCTTCCCATCACCATCTCCCTACCTTCCTGCCGACCCTGACTCTAACTTTGACCTGTGTCCTGGTCATACAAATATGAAGGTACCTGTGCTTGAGGCCCGGAGCAATTGCTTTCGTTGACCTTATCATGGAGTTGGCTCTGTCAACACCAGTGAGAACAGACAACAGTAACAGGAGTGTGCAAGATGGTGGGGATGTGAGCATTAAAGCAAAGAACAACGTTCCGCTAGAAATAAGGTCACTCTCTCTTGATGTGGGAGTTGAGTGGAAGGAGGATCTCAGACCACAGATTTTTAAATGATGAAGAAATGAAATAGCAGTGCCTTTTTAAAGAAATTGCTTTTGGCAGGAAGAAGCAAAATGAGAGCTTGCAAAGTGAAATAAAAGGCAATAATCAAAAGTCAAAGTTGTTCCCTTAGGTCTGAGGCACCACAGAGACAGAAGAGCCTGATTAAAATGAGCCATTTACTAGATATATGCATTATATTATTCATTTCAGTGTAGAATGCTCAGAAAGGGAGGGAAGCAGACTTCAGATGAAACAGGGTGAGCTTAGTTTCCTAGGTACTGTTGCCCATATAAGGGAAAAGCAGATCAGCAAATTCAATTTGGAAAATAATGACACATACCATGAGCTGGGACCCACGTGACAAGCTGTTGGTACAAAATATCGCGAAAGTCTTTGTCATAAAGGCTTATGCGATGGGGACCTTTCAAAATGACAGAGTACCCTCTGTTGGTGTTTTGTTGGCTTTTTTTTTTCTTAGTCTGTAAGCCTCACTGGACAATGACATACACCGAGATATTTATTAAGGAAAAAATAATATTTCAAAGTAAAGCTAACAGTCTCTTATGCTATATTTGAGAAGATGAAATCACAAAGTCTTTGGAAGAAATAGAAGGTGAGTTGTGTGCTAAAGTTGGGTGCATAAGGAGCCTCCCAGCTTGGCACTTCATTAAATGCAAAAGCAGGATCCTGTGGTAATTCGCGCAGAGGCTAGACTGAGGGTTTTTTCTTCATTATTCAGTTCACTTATAAATTCTTATAAATTATTAGTAGTGGTCCTACTAATGGATGCACAAGAAGTTACCTAAGGAAACAAATTCAGAAGGTGTTTGGGAAATGCACAGGTGGGCCATGAAAGAATGAAGCCGATGACCGATGACACTCTGTGATTCATGTTGCCAACGCGCACATTTGAATCATGGGGCTCTCCAAAGCTGGAGAGCCCAGGAAGTCATTTGGTACAGTTTTGTTGTTCACTACGTATCTTTAAATAAACAGTACCTCTTACCTTTACATAAAATCAAGATTTTGTTTCACCACAGGAAAACAGCTGGGTGGTAACTGCTTACATTTAGAGACTAAATTTGGAGTGATGGAATTTCACTTTGAGATCGGTAGTTCAAAGAGGTAAGTTGCTATCCCCCAGACCAGTTGAAACTGAGGATAGATTGCAACAAATTTAATTTAAGAGTATGCTTGTGTTCTTCTGACTTAATACGCTGGCTCTCTGACAAACATAAAATGCATACAATGGGGTGAGATCACTAAGACACAAGTACCTGTCCTCCAGAGGCAAGCACCAGAATAGGAGACCTCCAGGGAACCTGATGGGGAGACCTGGCTTATCTGCTGTGAACGTCATGTTGAGAGTCACAGGGACAGATGCTCCTATTTGCAGGTTTTACTTTTCGGGGTTGCTGCTTCTCATATGAGCAGCGTCTAGTACGTGTGCTCTAATGTCGGAGAGCTACAAGTGGTTCATTATTTAACAGGATTAATAAATCCTCAGAGCAAGTGCAGGTAGGCTATCCTCAAGAGTGATAAAATGTTCGACCCTCTAGTAGAAATGGTCCAGAAAATGAAAGACACAGTTAGTTTACTGGTGGTCATGACAGAAGGTAAAATAATAAAAAGTATAATATGGAATTGCAATAGTAGCTTCCCCTGTGATGTGATGAATTGCATGCATAGTGATACGAGAAATAAGAAAATAGGGTGCTATTTGTTAATTTAGAGGTTTTTCTGCAGTCTTAAGTTATAATCATCCAGAATGTCAAGAGGCATCCATAGAGTAAACAAGACTTGAAAGGGATCATTCAGTTACTCTGGGGATCAAATGGATTTCAGGTACCCTCGGGCATCAGAATTCACAGACCTGAACTGTCCCAGTCAGATCCATAGTTAGCACTCCAGCCTATAACTGGGACCTACTTATTTAATATCTCTGAGCCTCAGTGCTTTGTCAGTAATACAAGGTTCAAAATACATTCCCTATCTACCTTACAAGGCTGCTCAGAGTATTAAATAGAAAATAATATTCAATGGGAATGCAAGCTGGGTGCAGCCACCCTGGAAAACAGTATGGAGGTTCCTCAAAAAACTAGAAATAGAACTACCCTATGACCCAGCAATTGCACTACTAGGCATTTAACCAAGGGATACAGGTATGCTGTTTTGAAGGGACACATGCACCCCAATGTTCATAGCAGCACTATCGACAATAGCCAAAGTATGGGAAGAGCCCAAATGTCCATCGATGGATGAATGGATAAAGAAGATGTGGTATATATACATACAATGGAGTATTACTAGGCAATCAAAAGAATGAAATATTGCCATTTGTGACTATGTGGATGGAACTGGAGGGTATTACAGTAAGTGAAATTAGTCAGAGAAAGACAAAAATCATATGACTTCACTCATGAGGACTTTTAAGAGACAAAACAGATGAACATAAGGAAAGGGAAACAAAAATAATGTAAAAACAGGGAGGGGGACAAAACAGAAAAGACTCATAAATATGGAGAACAAACTGAGGGTTACAGGAGGGGTGGTGGGAGGGGGGATGAACTAAATGGGTAAGGGGCACTAAGGAATCTAGTCCTGAAATCATTGCTGCACTATGTGCTAACTAACTTGGATGTAAATTTTAAAAAATAAAAAAATAAAATTAAAAATAAATAAATTAATTAATTAAAAAATAAATAAAACAGACAATTATAAAAAAAGAAAGAAAATAATATTCAAGAAACTTCTCTGTGATGTCTCTATTACTCTAAAAAATAACAATCTAGTATTATTTCATGATGGATCCATATGCTAATTTCTAACTATTCTATCTGTTCCCTAAAACAATTTTTTTCAACAATGTCTACCAGGCCATTTTCAGTCAGCTTAGTTCCAGTTTATTCTTTGTTGCTCAATGCAAAACACTGTTTTACAAATAAAATTTTATAACTCACACTACTGTTTGGCTTCTCCCTTAATGAGTCCTAACAGAATTTATTATGTCCATTGAAAGATAATGTCATGTTTGGGGTATCTGGGTGGCTCAGTCAGTTAAGCGTCCGACATCAGCTCAGATCATGATCTCACAGGCCGTGAGTTCGAGCCCCATGTCAGGCTCTGTGCTGATAGCTTAGAGTTTAGAGTCTGCTTTGGATTCTGTGTCTCCCTCTCTCTGCCCCTCCCTCACTCATTCTCTCTCTCTTTCTCTCTCTCTCAAAAATAAATAAACATAAAACAATTTTTTCATAAAATAAAAGAAAGGTAATGTCATGTTTCTTCATTGCCTGAACTTCATCTATTTCCTGCCATCCCAGCTAATCCCTGAGAATTTAAACATATTTCAGATTTCTTTTCATCTTCCTAAGCTAATGTGCTTGGTAAAATAATAGTATCCAAAAGATATCCAAGGCTAATCCCTAGAACTTGTGAATACGGTATATTGCATGGCAAAAAGAGGTTTGTAGATATGAATAAGTTAAGGATCTCGAGATGTGAGAATATCTTGAGTTATCCAAGTGAGCCCATGGTAACCACAAGGAGCCTTATAATGAGGAAGAGAATCAGGGAAGGCAATGGGACAGCTGAAGCAGTGGGGTGATGTGGGGCTATGAGTAAAGGAATGTGTGTGGCCTCTGGAAACTAGAAAAGACAAGGAAATGAACTCTCCCTGAGAGCTTCCAAAAGGAACACATCTCTGCTAACCTATTTTAAACTTTTGAGCTCCAGAATTCTAAGTGAATAAATTGGTGTCTCTAAGCAACTAAGTTTGTGGTAATTTGTTACAGCAGCAAGAGGAAACTAATACACCTATTTCTATGTTTTTGTTTTTTGTTTGTTTTTTTGTTGTTTGTTGTTGTTGAATGGAGAGATGTTGGTATTGGTGGTACAGTTTTTATAATTGAGTCAGGAAAACAAAGAAAAAGAAAATGTCAGAGTAGGAACAGTCTACCAAACCAAAAACAGCTGTGGTGGCTTCCCTATTGCTCATCAAAGTTAATAACAACAAACAGGAATTTGGCAATTTTAAAGTCTCAAAGCAATTGAGAAATAAAAAAATCAACATTCAAACAGTTGCTATTTATCTTCTGAGAAATGTGGAAAAGCATATAAATGGTATCTAAATATGGTGAACTCCATGTAATTCAAAACTTTAGTTTTCTGTTTTTGTTTTTGTTTTATTTACTGTATTTGTACCAGGCAGCCATATCGCATTTCATGTGTCCATCAACTCTCAAAGTATATATGGTTAATATCCCCCATTTCAACAGAGAAATTGGAGCTTAAATAGAATAAGTAACTTATCTAGGTCACACAGTTCATAAGTATTATATCCACACCATCCCCCTAATTATAGGAAGTTGAAATTGTACTTTCAAATGTCAGTCATTTTCTTGTCTTCATGAACCCTCTCTTTTCAAATTTTTTTTTGTATCCCCAACACCTACCATAGTAACTGCTACATGAGAGACACTTAAATTTCCTGGTGAAATAAATAGGTGACATTGCTATTCTGTGGCTAATTCTTAAGTTAAGGAGTGAACAATTTATTTGGTTTTGGGTCCCCGGCTATAGCATCTCATCTAATAAGGATCAAATGACTCTGATCTACACTCCATGATATCTGTGGGAATATAAAAAGACCCTTTTTGACATTATTTTTTAAAATGAATCATCCAAAATATAATAAAACATGTAGTTGTTAGTTTAAAATGAACTTCTGGATTAGTCAGAAGTCATTATTAAGTGAAAAAAACTTAATAACAATGACTTCAAAAAGAAAATAAACAGAGAATCTTCAACAATGTAGCAAGAAATTCACAGGAGTTAAATATTTAATTAAAAGCATTCAATCAAAGTGGAATTGCTCTTGAAAGCCAGGCTGCATTTTTTGGTGGATTAACTGGACAGATTCCACAAACATTTGTCTAAGCCATTATCTGGAAAATCACTTTCAACACCAATACAATGAAAATATATTAACCATGCTAATAACAATGTCCCATCTGTTTAAGCACTTTACAACCTACTGAAAGCCAGACCTGCAGACAGTCTTATGTTATGAATTCAAAAACAGTTGCAAGTTGAATGCAGGTGACAGTAGTACCCGGTAGGGAAGCTCTATGAGCTTCCTGTTAGTGGATTTCTATGGTACTGTAAGCCAACCTTTCAAAATAAGCTACCCTGAATCAGCCAGGGGCCAATTTTACTGAACAATGGACAATCTACCTCTAGCCAGGGATGTGACTCTCCAGTTTTGAAGATATTTTAATATAACTTCTCTTTAAGATTAAAAGCTATCACATATGAACACCTAAAGGATAAGAAAACAGTACAACCCAAGTTAAGTATATTTATAAACCATGAGTGTGTACTCAACAAATTTAGAACACTTATCAACCCATCCAGTTCATCAAGGAATACAAAATCTTGAAAGTTAAGGTGCAACTTTCCTTATTATAAAGGCCATTATTTCAGCTTCGTATCACTTAAGAAAAGTGGGTAGGCATATTGGATGGTGATATTCCTTCTGACAGAATCAAATTGAGCCCATACCATCCTCCAAAGCCAGTTTAAAGAAAGAACTAGAAAGGTGACACACCAGACTGTTTAATCAGTGTCCAACTCACTAAATATATGTACAAAAACGCAGTAACTTTTTGATGATGCGGTTAGACAATAAAACACAACTGAATACCAACGTAGGCAAATATTATCTCTCCCCAAAACAGTGAAGAATAGGAAAAGTGAAAAATCAAAGAAAGAAGTTTCAGAGTGAGCAAGCAATACTTCGGTTGTATCAAGAGGAATACCAGTGGATTCGTAGAGCTCCAGGGGAAGCACTAAGCACTGATCCAAAGGCCTTAAATTGCTTCCAAAAATGTGAGCTTTCCTCCATAATATTTAAGGTTGATGTGCCAGGCTGTGGAGAATTCTTCAAGAAAATAAAAGTCCTGTGTAAAGTATCCCATCTAGTTTACCCTCTAAAGACCTTTATAAGCCCATTTTCATGTCAAATTTTCAGTAAAAAATTTGAGACAGATGATCATATCTTTAAATGCAGTTCTAAGAGCTTAGGACCCTGAAAATCTTAGGGCTTATTCTAAGGAGATTATGACCAATTTGGTGCATTTAGCCCAACTTTACTAGATCCATATTAAAACAAAACAAAACAAAACAAAACCCAAAACTACACCTGATCCATCTCAGGCAGAATGCTTCCCTGAAGAGAGCATTAAAAATACAATGTTTCTATTGTTTATTTTTTTATTTGATTGTCTTATGTATTTTTGTCAATTGTATTTTCATGGTATGAAAACTGTTTTTAAGAAAACAATATCCTAAGTACAAGTGTGTCAGTGGAAAATGTAGTTAGCATGTGACGACATGGAAAAGCTGGGTCATCAGTTGGAAGATACACATTGATTAAGGCCACAGTGAACCTTTATTTCAGCAAGAGATATCAGAGTACAGAAAAGTGAATAAAGTGGTGTGATCTAAGCCAAAATGATATGAAGGCTTCCATGGAAGAGAGCTGGGATGAGCACTGGGTGTATCTGTAGGGGATGAATCACTGGATTCTACTCCTGAAATCATTACTGGACTACATGCTAACTCAGGTGTAAATTGAGATAGATAGATAGATAGATAGATAGATAGATAGATAGATAAAGAATGTGGAGTATACCCATTAGGATGGCTACTATTAAAAACAAAGAAAAAAGAAAAACAGAAAATAATAAGTGTTGGTGAGGATGTGGAGAAATTGGCACCTTTGTTCACTGTTGGTAGAAATGTAAAACAGTGCAGCTGCTATGGGAAAGAGTATGGATATTCCTCAAAAAATTTCAAATGCAGTAACAAACAATACAGCAATTCCACCTCTGGTTATATACCCAAAAGAACTGAAAACAAGGTCTCAAAGAGATATGTGCTCACCTGTGTTCATAGCAGCATATTCAAAATAGCCAAAAGATGGGAGCACCCTGTGTCCATAAGCAGATGAATGAATAAACAAAACATGATATATGCATATAATAGAATATTATTCAGCTTAAGAAAGGGAGGAAATTCTGATACATCCTACAACATGGGTGAACCTTGAAGACATTATGCTAAGTGAAATAAGCTGGTCACAAAAAGATAAATGCTATTCTATTTATATGAGGTACCTAGAAGAGTAAAATCTATTGAGACAGAAAATAGAAAGGTGCTTGCTAGGGGCTGAGGGGAGAGAGAAATGGGGAGTTATTATTCAATGTATTGTTGCACAACAGTATGAATGTACTTATTACTACTAAACTGTACTTCAAAATGTTTAAGATGGTTAAAAAAAAAGAAAAAAGTAATATAAAGTTCAATGCTTCATACTTCAATCATTTTCCATCATTCTAGGGCTTTACACTCCTATGATGTTTTTAGTAGTATATGTCTATGATTTTTATATATGACTTTATTTTTTAACAGTGCTTTCCCAAGTATTTTTCAAACATTAGCACTATAAAAGAGATATCCTAGAAGATAGGGCAAAAATAGTGGCAGACATTGTGTGATGTCCTACCTTGCGTACGATTTTTAAAACTACAGTGAAAATATTGCTCACATAGCCAAGTGCTGCTTTGGAATGAAAGGTATAACTCTAGAGGTAGATTCAATACAGTAATCTACTTCTTGCCTACTTGGCTGGCAGTTGGAAGAGACAAGCACCTGAAGGAGGAAGGAATTATCTTTACAGATGTACATGGGCTTTTTGCAAGAAGAGTGTGGGCAGGAAGGAGTATGAGAGGAACAATATTCCTGGAAAAGGAAAGAATATGCAAAAGTATGGGAGGCGTGAGTGAGGATGGTATTCTAGAACACGAACACAGTGCAGTATGGAAAGTTTCTAAGGTACATAAGAAAGAGTTATGGGAAATGAGACCAGAAAGGTAGGCAGAGATGTTGAGTGCCAGCTGGGTACATGTATTTGCTGAAGTAATCTTTACAACTCTCCCTTGAGGGAGGTACCATTAACGGCCTCATTTTTCAGATGAGTAATGTAAAATTTGGGGAGATAAAGTAACAGTTAATATAATAGGAATGTCTGTCCCAGGCAGTATGGCATTGAACTGCCTGGTCCATGAGCCGTTGTCTTTTAGAAAAAAGACAATTCAATTTAGCCAACAGGTAATAGATATTTATTGGGTACAGGATGGTCTAAATAATCCTTTACATATGTATAATGGTTCTATCCACAAAGAACTTTCCAGCACCAGTTCCCAACTTATAGGGTCCCATTTAAAGGAGCTAAGTGAAGAGCACATGGGTGGTTCAGTTGGTTGACCAACTCTTTCCACTCAGGTCATGATCTCATGGTTCTTGAGTTCAAGCCCTGCATACGACTCCACGCTGACAGTGCAAAGCTTGCTTAGGATTCTCTCTCTCTCTATGCCCTTCTCCTGCTCACACACTCTCTCTCAAAAATAAGTAAAAAAACATTAATTAAGGAGCTACGTGAGTTGTCTGAGAGCAATGAATGCTGGCGGTATAACTTGAATCCAGATCTTACATATTTTCTCATTGCTTCATTTATCAATGAGGTGGGGGTTTTTTGGGTTTTTTGTTTGTTTGTTTTCATTTTTCAAATCCATCGCCTACTTATACCAGTCAGAGGATATGGCACATTGTTTGGTCTCACTGGCAACCTTTTCAAAAACTTTGGCAGTAAATCCTATCTTTGAAATGAAAATTAAAGCCACAAATGCTTCACAAGGTGACTTCTACTGTTGATTTGAAATGTTAACTCCACTAAATGCCCAACCAAAGCTAATATGTGACTTTGAATCCCACCTCATTTCAGAAATACTTTTAACTTTGCCATAAAATTCTTCTGACTCCTGCCCTGTATTGTATTATTATTTTTTATTAAATATGAAATTATCAAAATGCTTTACTGGAATTCTGATGAAATTACATAAAGAACTATTGGCCCAAATCCAAAAATGGAAATGACTTAATATAGAAGTAAGAAGAAACTAACACAGAATAATTTATAGGTGGTATTAATTTGGGTATAAATTAAATTGTTTTTAAGAGGAGGAAACATTGGGACACCTGGCTCTGTCAGCTGAGTGACCAACTCTTGGTTTCAGCTCAGGCCGTGATCTCATGGTTCATGGGATCAATCCCCATGTCGGGCTCTGTGCTGACAGTACAGAGCCTGCTTCAGATTCTCTCTCTCCCTCTCTCTCTCTCTACCTGTTCCCCATTTGTGTGTGCTCTCTATCTCTCAAAATCAATAAACATTTTAAACAATAAAAAGGGGGAAGCATTATTGAGAATTAATGGAAAATGCATGTTATAGAAAAAAGTTTAAAATATTTGTATTAGATAATTAAATCCATCCATAATTAGCTGATTTTAATTAAGCACTCACTATGTACCTGGTAATGAGTTGACCACTTTCTATACCCAAGCCTGGTTAGAAAATTGGAGGCAAAATGGTAGCAGAGGCAATACCCCAAGCGTGACAGGAGGCAGAGCGGAGAGCCAACACTAAGGGATGAGGGTGAACTCTCCAGCCCCATGTGCTATGTGACTCCAAGAATATTTGTATCCCCTCTCCTCTATCCCAAGCATGTGGAATCAAAGGGGTCCCTGGAGCAAACAAAAATGAACAATCTGAGAGATCAGGGGGAAACAATTTGAAACAAGTTAAAACAAGAGGGAATGGTCTGTTGGGTTTGAAGGGAGAAGAAAAAGAAGAGAAAGGAAGGGTAAACAGTAATGTCAAATGCTATGGAGCAAGGCAGGGAAGTGGTGCTTTAATTTACCAGCTAGAAAGTCATTGCTGATTTTAATGGGAGACTTTTAGTAGAAGAGATTGGGTGGAAAGCAAGCAGAGGACAAGGAAGGGCAAAGTAGTATGAGCCCCCCTTTAACTGGTTTTGCTAAGGGAGCGAGAGAGGAATTTGTGAGGATTTCCGCTTGTTATGGCCTTTATCTTTTTCCGACCATAAGGCGTAAAAAGCACGAGACACGTTTAGGTACCAGACAAGTTCACCTGTTGAGAGTAAGGGTCGTGTTATGTTGGCGGGCACAGAAGTCAGAGAATGGTTGAGAACTGAACAGAAGATGTGAGGTGTGCCTCAAAAAGTAAGGTTTACAGCAAGATGACAAGAGAATTGTTCTGTGATTATTCCTTAAAACCATATCTGTACCCTCAGAGTGCCTAGGCTGCAGTGTATTTTGATGTACTATTTAGTACACTCTGCCCAGAAGCAGGGAGCTCTTTGCTCCACGTGCCACAGGATTCCCGTTTCAGTAAAGCTGTATTCGCTCCAACATTAATGCAGAGAATCTAGGGTGCACAATTCCCAGACACCGAGAGCACACTTTGACAGACAGACATACGTGCAACACAGAGAAACATCCACTGGGTATTATCAAAAACAAATGTATACACCAATCTCTCCAGAAGACCAAAAGAACCTTTCAAAGTAAATTGACGGGGCCACCAAACTTTTTAAAATGAGGTGAAGGATCCATTTAAAGCAATTTCATTAGACTTATTTGATCTCAGAAACCTCCCAGAGTAAATGTATTCATTCATCGGTACCAATTACCAGGTCCTAACTTGGGTAACTGTGATAATGTTCCACAGCCCAAGAATTGTCTCTAATCTGTCCTTGGAAATGCACCAGAGCACTACAAAGAAGCCAACTGAAATTAAATTGTCTTCAAGCTTCAGGGCAGACCAAAATATGAGCTGGGAAATGCCATGTTAATGCAAGCCTATTCTTTTAAACACTAGCCTAGACTAGAATTGCCCATTGTGGGTTTTCTTACCATTTATAACATGATCTCCAGCTATTTAAATGTAGCTTTAGTCCTAACATCAATAAATACTTTTCTTCCCATATGAGTGTATCACGCCATCATTTGTGGGCTGCAAACCTCTGTCAATCAGAGCATTGTACCAGACAGTCTGCCCTTCCGCTCTCCCTTGTAAAAGTGCCACAGATGAAGTCAAGTTGCAATTCCCCTCTGCCCATGAGATAATGAGCTGGCACATGCAGGAAAGATCGATGTCAAACAGAAGGGGGAGAGAGTTTTGAAGCTAACACTTTCAGCTGCCATTTGATTCCGTTTTCAGAAATCAATCTCCTTCTCCTTGACAACTCTGAATGTGTTACCAATGCAGCTTCCGTTCATTGGATGACCAAGTGCTCCTCCCTTTCACTTGGGAACATTTTCCATCAGAGTCCAGTGGAAATGGAATATTTTTGCACTGGGGAAGAGACAAGGTGAAACAAACAAGTAATCGATTGTATGCATGAAAATGCGGGATGAGCCAGTGTGTGTGTACCTGCACATGTGTGACCACAGAGTGGCTACCCATATACACAAAAATGGCTACAAAGTTAATCCCATCAATAGTTATTCCTGAAAAACTCCATATACTTGGAGATTGAAGGCAACGGTGACTGTGTCACAGACGATTGTTTAACTGTTCGCAGACATACCCATGTGGATAATGGATGTTAGTTAACTTTTAATTCACTGTGTTAATCCGAAGAGGAGACAACAACACAAAACTAACAACAAAAATACAAAACCTAATGCCTATTACTTACGCTTGATTTATGGTGGAGTTTTTATGTTGTCAGAAAGGAAAGATGCCTGGTGATCTAAAAATGGATACTACTCCAAACAAAATAACGAGACTACATGCGAGCATCATAACTACTGAATTTGGCAGGAGTTGAAGACCAAAGAATAGACTCCAGTCAAAACTTGAAGGATCACAGTTGTAGAAGCCAAAGGCCAAGAGAGGATAAAAAGGGTTTGCTTTCACAGAAGTCCTGTGTCTGTACCCCCATCATAGCACGGTGTAAGGAGGCAGGAAAAAAAAGGTATAATTAGAAAAGGAACCAATCCCATGCAGAACTGGGGATTAAGACACTGATACAGGTAGAGGATCAAACCAAACTGTGGAACAGAGGATAACGACAAGGAGTCAGAAATAAAGCATGAGCTGTGGACATGTAACATCAAGTTCCAAAAACACTTAGGAAAGGTTAGGATGGCAAGGAAAGCAATTTATTTCTTGTGGCTATGCTGAAAATTAGCTGTCATCAACCTATACTTATTGGATTAACATGCCCTTCCAGTTCTTAGAGTACTCTGTTCCTGTCCAGGCCAAAGAGCTGTGTACCCTAGTAGCAACTTGTTTTAATTACCTCCTATTTGCCCCATGCATGAGTGAGAGATTCTTGCCCTAGGGTTGCAGGGATGGCCATATGCACAACACCTGACACGGGATAGACGTGCTAGATGGCAGTTTATTAGTCACATATACTCACAGCCCAGGGGAGGAAAACATCACATGCAAAGCAGGGCTACATGGGGGCTGTGCTCAGGAACAAAGTGAACGACTGGGGCCTATGGGAGGCAGGCTTTGTAATATCAAGAGGGTGGGATGACCTGTGGCTCTGTGGGAGGATGTGACTGGCTTGTTTGAATACTCCCATGGACTGGCAGTGCACTGAAACCAGGTACTCAGGCATTAGTAGGTACTTCACTTGGTCCCCTTGACAAGGAAAGCTGTTTGGTGAGGGTATCTTATCCATGGGAGCAGAACTGGGAAGGGAACTTGTGGGTAGGCCCTTTGAGGCCCTCCTGGTTTCACCAGATGTCAAGGCACAAATACTATTGGGCCTTAATTTTAGACTTTATATCATAAACCTGAAGGGGGACCAGAAAACTGGTAAATTCACCATTCTCACTTCCTATATTTAGAGCTTCCTTGTTTCTTAACCCTGTGCTAGGAATATATAACCTATCTGACTGAGGAAAATTATCTACCTAATCACCTGTCTCTCCTTGTACACTCAGTTTCCAGGATGGTGCAAGAAACAATTAAACTTTTGGTTTCTAGTAGTTTGCCTGCTCCGTTCAAGGCTATATGTGAAGAAAGAACAGACAGAAGTGGGACCAGAAGTCAACAAAGTCCTTAATTAAGTAGAGTAGATGATGACAGTAGCAAGCACTTGAAAGTAAGGTTTGATATATATGTGTTGCCAAGAAACTGCCTGGAGAAGGTGGGCACTTAGGTCTATTTTTTAAAAATTCACCTGGAAAATTGCCACTTGCCTAGACAATATTGAAGGAGATAGAAAAAAACTGATGTCCATTGAATTATTTTCATTGGATAATACGTTATCCAAAAAAGGTGAAAGAACAAATCAAACAAATGTGACATGTGCAAAATGTTTTTACTTTCAGTGTATGTGGTGTGTTAATTCTTCCATTTATCTCTGTGTGTATTTGGTGTTGATCCCCCATTGTGTCTTTCTGAAGACAATAAGCTTAGCTTTAAAAGATCTCATACACATTTACAAGATTACTTACAGAAATTTGACTCTGGTAATTCGGCATCATTTTTGTACTAAAAATAGAGTACTATCAACTTCAAAATGTTAGTAACTCCTTTACCAATTCCCTCAAGTAGAAATGATTGTGCCATCATCTGATATTTAAAGTGCTTTGCTTCTTTCTTTATTATAGTACTTGTCACACTGCATTGTAATTATGCATTTATACATCTGTCTCCCCATCTAGAAGATAAACTTTTTAAGGTGAGGAATTATCTTACTTCTTCCTTATATTAACATCCCCAACACTAGCACACTTACCCAACATATGTAATAGTCTCTTAACTTTTTTGTGGAGTGAGTGAATGAGTTAATGAATGTCATCCCTCTCAACTCTGAGTTTATATATACGAATGCCTATTTGACATTTCCACTGGAATATTTATTAGATACTTCAAATTTAAGATATCCAAAAATACATCTTAATTTTCACTCTCTCAAAATGTCTTTTTTCTCAGCACTTCCTATCAGGAAATGAGAGCACCACACACAGTTGTCAAGGCCAAAAATGTGCAAATCGGCCAGAGGGAAACTTTACCCAACTCCTTAATCCAATCTACGAGCACACCCTGTCCACCTCCAAAGTGTGGCACATATCCATTGACTTGTCTCCATTTCTGTTACCAACACTCTAGCCCAAGCCTTCAGCATTCATTTGCCTGATGTCCTTGTTCACACTCTTATCCCTGTCTGTTCTCCACAGAACATTTGGGGTGATCCTTTCAAAATATAAATCACACACCCCTAACCTGCTTGACACCCTCCATGAGATTCCTCCATGAGGAATCCTCCTTGAGGATTCCATGAGGCTCCATGAGGCTCTTAAAGTAAGGTGCCTTACATGTAGACATGTAGACTTTTTCCACTTCTCTTACTTCATTTTCCACTGACTGTATTCCCCGAAGTCTTTTCTGGCTCCACTGGCCTCAGAGATCCTCAAAGAGGCCCAGCTCATTGTATCATGTTGTTTTATTAATGAATTCTTTCATTTTCATAAATTATTTGTCCTCTAAATGTGCTTGCGACAAGTTCCTTTTCGTCACTGAGGGGTCAGCTTAAATTCCATCTTCCTCATTAAATACCTTTCTGGCCTCTCAATCAAAAGCAGCCCCTAGGTCATTCTCTCTCCCATTGTTTGATTTTATTTTTATCACAGTATTAATGGTCATCTGAGACGGTCTTGTTTACTTATGCTAGTCTTCATTGTTCACAGCCAAATTTCCAGGGCTTCAAATAGTGCCTGGCACATAAAAGACCTTCAGTAAATGATATGTGGGAATGAATAAGCTCATGAATTCATTAAGAAACCGAATCAATGAATATATAAATGAGTTTGTGAATAAATGCATGAATAAAGGAATTCTATTCCTGACATTTATATTATCCTGATCATAACAGTACTAATATGAAATATTATGTATTACTAATCATGACCTATCCATCTCTATAAACCTTATATGACATATATAAATTAATAAAATCTGAAAGAACCAACCTTATAAACTTAGATGTATTTAGATTAAGAAAATGCTTTGACATACCTTTTTTTTCCCATTGCCATAATTCATAAGTAAATTTTTACAAAATCTTATTGCAATTAGCTTTATTCTATTTTCACCTTCTATTTCCTCTTTTTTAAGTCTCTAATGCTACAGAATTCACCTGTTACCCATTTTTTTTCCCCCTCAGGAAAAACTGACTATCATTGGACAATATTGTAAATTGAATCTTCTCATATAATCTGAATAGTCCAATAATTACTGAAGAAATCAAATTTCAAGTTAAAATCTTCCTAAAAAAATACTCTAGGCCCAGATACTTTCACTGATTAAGTTTGCTAGACATTTTATATATATATATATATATATATATATATATATATATATATATGTGTGTGTGTGTATGTGTGTGTGTGTATGTGTGTGTATATATATGTATATGTGTGTATACACACACACACACACACACATATATATATACACACACATTACATATGCATATATATATAGCAAACTCTATGCAAATTCTGCCAGAAAATTGCAGAGGAGGAAAAAATTTCCAACTCATTTATGTGACAAGTATTATTCTAATATCAAAATCAGGGAAAGGTATTATAAGGAAAGAAAACTACAGACCAATATCTCTTGTGAACAAAGATACAAAATTTCTAATAAATATTTGCAAATTGATCTAATACTATATGACAAAGTGGAGTTTATCTCAAGAGTGCAAGTTTACTTTAACACTGGAAAACAAACACATGTAATTCACTATATCAATAGACCAAAAAAAAAAAAACAAAAACAAAAAACCCAACAACAACAACAACACACACACACATTGAACTAGAAACAGAAAAATCATTTGACAAAATCCAACATCCATTCTTTATTTAAAAAACAAACTGTCAGCAAGCTAGGAATAGAAACGTTTTTACTTTAACAAAGGGTATCTAAAACTAATTTGGATGTAAATTAAAACAAGAAAAAAAAGAGAAAAAAATAAAAATAAAAATAAAATAAATTTGCATCTATCATCACTCTTCATTGTGAAAGACTGAACTTATATTCTAAGAAAAAAAGAAAAAAGAAAAAAACAAGGCAAGAATATCCCTTTACCACTCCTATTCAACACTGTACTGTAGGTTGTAGCCAGAGCAATTAAACAAGAAAAACAAATAAACACCCCCAAAATAAAAAGCTTCCAAATAGTATGCTATTGACATGAGGATAAACAACTCCATGTGACAAATAGAGTCCAGAAATTGACCAACACATATATAATCAATTAATTTTCAACAAATAAGAATATTCAGTAGAAAAAGGACTGTCCTTTCAACAGATGATACTAGAACAACTGGATTTTCATATGCAAAAACATAACAAAATTTGACCCTACATCAAATGATACACAAAAATAATTCAAAATGGATCACAGACCTAAATGTGAAAACAAAAACTATAAAACCTCTAAAAGAAAATATAGGAAAAAAGTTTTTGTGACTTTGGGTTAAGTGAACAAGAGGGAAAACATACCAACAAAAATGGTTTTGACTTTTTACTAGGGAGTTTAAAATGGAGTTAATACATTCTTTCCTAATAGAAAATATTTACAAATTTTAATAACTGACAGAAATAAATCATTGGAAAATCTGGGTTTAGCATTAACAAGGATTCTGCTCTAAATTTGATGTGTTTTCTTTTTCTTTTTTTTCAATTCTTTGTTAGCATCATTGGCTAAAGTCAGTTGGGCATATGTTAATGGAGGTAAAGAAAGACACAGAACTAATTTACTGAGCATAATAAAGTCTATTGTTTTCCAAATAATTCTACATATATAATTTTTTAAATTTTGGGGGTTTTTAATTGTTTTAAATGTTGATTTATTTTTGACAGAAAGAGAGAGAGACACATACACAGAGCATGAGTGGGGGAGGGGTTGAGAGAGAGGGAGACACAGAATTGGATGTAGGTTTCAGGCTCTGAGCTGTCAGCACAGAGCTCGACACAGGATTGAACTCATGAACTGTGAGACCATGACCTGAAGTCGGACACTCAACTGAGACACCCAGGTGCCCCTCTACCTATGTAATTTGTTTTCACCTTTGCTCTTTGCATTCACTAGGAGTTCCTGGCTTCTCCTGAACCTATATCCATGACAAGTCCTCTTCATCTTACAGCTTCTACCAATGATAACCAGAACAGCTAGGAGACCTATCATTCAACAATGTTCCATAGGAAAGCCCAGACAATTGCTTTTTCAAATCTCTAAGGAATGTAGTATTGAGAGGGGCACTGACGTCACTAAGAAGCTTGCCATCTGGTGGTGAAAGAAGCTGTTACAGAACTGATATCAATGGGACATGGTAAGATCTCGAAATAATACAAACCAGCTGGTGGTATTTAACTATGAGAAAGCGGGTGGCTGCAATTATAGATATAAGCAACAAAGTCTGAATGGCAGCCAGAAAATGGGGTTGGTGGTGACCTACAGAGAACTATGGTCATGGTTATATAGAAAACAGTGCCCTAGAGGTAAGATGTATTGGCAACCTGCAAGAGTTATTTCTCAATCTACAAAATCAAAATAATTCAAAGATGGATTATCAGGAAGCTAAGGGAATTCGCTCCAATGAAAATCATGAACCCTTACCACTTTACAGATCTAAGCTAGATTTTAGACCCAGGAGCTAATGTGTGAAGGAGAGGCCAGGTGCTCAGGAGGAAGGATTCTACCACTACTACAAGCGTACATTCTAAATTATTCCTTCAGCACGTCTCCAAAGGAAATTATGATCATTGATGCAGGTAACTACACCAGGAAAGGGGAGAAGTCAGACTGCTCAGACATTTGAAAATGTCTGCCACAGGATCTGAGTTTATACCAATACTTAAAGAACTTGAGGCATGATGATGATGATGTCACTTTAAGAATAAGGATATATGAGGACCAATGAACAGAGATCTATGTTCAGCTCACAGTAGGTCCACTGAACTCATGGATCCACCCAGTGGTCATTTCCTCCATCACCAAATGAATAATTAGAATAGACACACTTGCTAGTTGGCTGAGCTGTCATGCTAGTTACTTGGTGTGTGGAGTAAGAGCCATCAGACTGGGGAAAGCCAAAATCCACACCCCCCCCCCCAACCTAGAAGAAATAGTGAATGCAAATTGATATTGTATCTCGAGGACTGGAAGAGATTGGTGCCACCCTTGAGGAACTAAATGATGCAGAGGTGATGGTTCTGATCATATCTCCAAAACTAGTCTGGTCTCTAAAAAACAGATTTGTGCGTGTGTGTGTATTATAGTAGACTACTTCAAATTTTATCAAATACCACCAAAAATTAGTAGTTGCTGTTAAAGATGCAGTGAGTTACTGGAACAGATTTATATAGCTTCAGCATATGGTCTGCAGCCATCTATTTGATATATGCATTCTTTTCCATCCTTACTGGGAACCAGGACCAGAAAAGCAGGGTCAGAAGCACATTGCTTTCACATGGGATGGAAACTCCATGTTAACTCTTTTACTCTCTATCATAAGAGAGGCTGAAGGAACTTGGACCGTGTGGCCATAATAGTGCATCCTATCAATGACGCCATGTTAATCATACTGAATAAGTGAGAAATGGCAGGTACATTAAGGTCTTGGTAAGATAAATGTGCTATAGAGGATGCACGGGCCTACCACATCAGTGAAGATTTGAGAGGCATGCTAGTTTGGGGAATATTTGGGCATCCCTTCCAAAGCAAAAGACAATTTACTGCATCTCCTATCTCCCATCAAATGACTCAATGTGAATAAATAAAAAGAAAGAAACACAAAAATCTATCAAGTGATATGGAAGGCCGTCAAGTTTCAATTGGGCCCAGAGTAGGGATGGGCTTTGCAGCAAGTGCAAGCCACAGTGCAAACATCTCTGCCTCTTGGGCAAACTGGGAGAATCTACGGTATTAGAGATATCTGTGATATAAAAGATGCCTTGTAGAGTTTATGTCGAGCATCAGTAGGACTATCACAAATTGGATCCTTAGGGTTCTGAAGCAAGACTTTGGAGAACCATAGCAGAAAATCACATGCCATTTGAAACAGAGCTCCTGGAATGCTGTTGTGCTCCAGTAGAGCAGGAACACCTAGCCTTGGGATATCAGGAAACAACCAGCCAAACTGCCCATCATAAGCTGGGCTCTGTCAGAAACAAGTTATACAACCGTGTGGACCTGACAGCAATCCACTGTCACATGGAAGTGGTATCTACATCTGAGATGGAGCCCTGGCTGCAACAGAGAGGACAAGCAAGCTGCAGGAGCAAATGGCCCAGACACTTGTCGTGTCATGCACCATTGCCATCCATACAGCTCTCTCTCTATTTACACTAATTTCACAAGGGTAAGGAAACCCTTTTACCAGTCGATAGATTAAAAAGGGTTGATCATGGAGGCACGTGGGTGGCTCAGTCCGTTAAGCATCTGACTTCAGCTCAGGTCATAATCTCACGGTTTGTGGGTTCGAGCCCTGCATGGGGATCTGTGCTGACAGCTCAGAGCCTGCAACCTGCTTCAGATTCTGTGTCTCCCTCTCTCTCTGCCCTTCCCCCACTCATGCTCTGTCTCTCTCAAAAATGAATAACATGAAACAATAAACATTAAAAAAAATATTTAAAAAACAATTAAAAACGTGTTGAACTTGGCTCTTAGATGTCTTGGCTCAATATGCTGATTAAAGCCAAAAAATGTACCACAGCTACTTTATAGCCCCACTCCCAATGGCCCTGAGAAACAGAAATGAGGACAAATCCTGCCATTGACCAGAGGTTTGGACAATGTGCCTAAGTATTCATTTTGTGTGGAATGAAAATTGGCCTGAGGTTACTATATATATAATATAAATAAATATATTATATAAAGATATAAATAAATATTATATATATAATATATAAACAAATTATAAATCTATAATAAATGCATATAAATCTATATATATACATCTATATGTACATATACATATAGATGTATATATAAATATTTTATGGACAGTGGTGAATGCCCTTGAGGCTTCATATGGGGAATGAAGTGAAAAAAAAAAAATTAGCATAGCTCATACTCCCTAAGCAGGGAAGCCTTGAGAAGAGGCACACGGACAAACACGTAGGAGTTGTCACAAAGCATGAGGTTTTTCATCTGATAAATTAATGCCTACCACAGACTATCCATCATGGAAGAGGCACTAAGCAACTAAACAGCTTGGCCAGTTGAGGTCAATCCGTTCCTGTGTCAACTTCCCCAGTGTTGGCACAGTGGTAGGCATGGTAATAAGGGTGGAAAATATCTATGACCAAAGTATAGACTCTTCCTCTCCAAATCTGATCTAGGCACTGCCACTGCAGAATGTCTGCTTTGCCCACAACTGAGCTCCTGAGTACCATGCCTCAGTGAAACCAACTGGCACTTAGTGGCGAAGTAGATTGATTTCATTGCCTCTCTTCTATCCTGTAAAAGGCAGAAAATAATGTAAATCACCGACGCACATTTTTCACATAAGTATGACACTGCTGCCTACAGGGCCTCAGTTCACATCACTATCTAAAGGTTACAAAGTTTGCTCTGTCAAACTTATTTGAGGAACAAGTGTATATGAGGAATCCCACGTAATCCTACTCCAGTCCAAGGGACTACTTTCATAGCAATGAAGGTGTAGCAATAAGACATTACCATAAGATCCACTGGTCCCACCACATACTGTACCACTTATAAACTGAGGCACCAGCTTGGGAGTGATACCAAGAAAAGACAGAATCTCATCTTTCAGGTCACAGTATATGCTCTAAATTAACAGCAATTGTTTGTTGCTGTAACCTCAACAAATAGAGTACATAAATTTAAAAACCAAGGGATAGAAATAGATTATTATCATGTTCATTAGTCCATCTGGGGAATATATGATTTCCATCCCTGCAACTCCAAATTATGTCAATCTAGAGGTTATGTTTCCCTGAGGGAAACACCTTCACCATGACAAATGCCACAATACTTCCATGAAAGGTTAAGCCATGGCTGCCACCTAGTCACTTCAGATGTTGCATAACTAAACACCAACAGACCAGGAAAGGAGTAACTATCCTGATGGAGGTCTTTAACCCTGATCATCAGGAGGATGAGGATCTGCCGTTAAACCTGGAGGCAGACAGAATATGTTTGACACCCAGTGATCTCTAATGACATTTCTTGGCACTGCCCTCATCATTCTTGACAGTAAATGAGAAAGTGTAGAAGACATATCCTGAACTAGAGACTCAGATCTCATACAGATGTTAGCATCACCAAGACTAACAGAAATGCTGGATGAATTTGAGGACTGGCTAGGATGAACAGTAGTATAGGAAAATGATGAGTATCATTTGCGGTCCCAAAAATAACTACAGCAGCAGGGGCTATAGTTTGTCCCACTAGCCTTTCTCTTAAGAGTTTTCCCAGAAAAAGAGACCAATTAGAATTGTGGAGAAGCTGTTTCTAGGTGGGTGAAGGTATTTTACGAAGTAAGTTATGTTGAGTGACTAAAAGTATGGACTATACAGTAAACAGTGTTGCACCCCTCCTTCCCCTCTTCAGGACTGAGAAATTCATTGTTTTAGTCACTGTCAGTGTTACTTGTCTATCACTAACAGTTGAGTCCCTGTCTAGGAATTACCCTTGGCCAAAGGGAGCTGCTTCATTCAACATTATGTCACCTTGGTGTTAGCCCACATCCAGTATCATCTGGTTAGTGTGTTGGTGTTAAGTCCCAACACCACTGCCTCAATTTTATCTGAAAGGCCATCCCAGCTCCAGAGCTCTCTTGTGAATTCAGCTGAAGGTTCTGTTGAAACTGTATCACAGCTCAACTTCTTCCTGTGTTCAATTCTCCTTCATTCTCTATAACTCATTCATACAACATCCTCTACAACTACTGCTCTTGAAAGCTCACCCCAGTAAACCTCCTGCATACAAACCTCGGCCTAAAACGTTTTTTCCCCCTTGGGGGACTGAAATTATGAGATTAAATAGGGAATTTTCATCTAATACGAGAAACTCTTTTGATCATTAAATTTAACTTATTTACATTTATTGCAATTAAGGCTGTACCATGACGGTCTTCAGACATTTTATATCATGAGACAAATTTATTGCATTCTCCATTTCTCTTTTCTTCTTTCCTGTTTTTTGTTCATTTGAAAGTTACACATTATATTTTCATGTTTTTAAAAAAATTTTTTTGGACTTTAAGACTCATATTTATGTTTACTATTTTACATGACTTTTCTAAATGTATTATTATTCACAGCTTCTTCATGGAAAAGATAAGTGCATAGGAATGTGCCTACACCTACCTCATGTTTGTAGCACACAATTTTCTGGATTATCATTTACACACATTTTTAGGATACTTTTTTTTAAAGAATATATTAAATTCTACTAAATTATTTACTCATCCTTATTTCTCATATATTTTTGAACATCTTCCTGGAGTTCTTGCTGTTCTTTTTAGTGAAATACTTCCTCTAAGATTCCTTTTAAAATTAATCTTTCTGTTGTAAAACTTCTGAGGTCTTAGATGCCTGAGAATGATTTCATTTTATTCTCACATTTATGTGAAGAGTTAGACAAATATAACATTCTATACTAAAGTTTCTTTTCTTTGAAAATATTATTTCATTATATTTTTATTTTTTTTAAGGTTTTGAGAAGTCTGATACCAATCCAAATCTATTTTTATAAGCTCTTAGTGCCTCCCCTTTATCCCTTCCTTTATTGGTATTCTTAAAATTCAGTTTAATTTTTTAAGAGTTTTTTTTTTTTAACTTTGTTCTGTTTGTTCTTTTTTGCTTGGTATTCTATGTGCTACATTTAAATGACTTTTTCCTTCTTTTAATCTGAAAAATCAGTGTAAATTATTTTTCAACTATTTCCTCCCATTACTTCATTCTTTATTTTTTCTCTCTCATGAAAATTTATTATATATCTGCTCATACTTTTAGACTCTATATGTCTTTACTTAGCATTTTCATTTTCCATCTCTCTTTCCCTTACTGATCCCTTTCTAAGATTTATTAAAAGGGTTTCTAAATCTGATCTTTCAATTCACTAATTCATTCTTTGGTTATTTTCTTTGTGCTTTTAAACCCATTAGTTGAGTTGTTTGTTAGAATTATTATATATTCACACATAGTATTTTGAATTAGTTCTTTATAACTGCTTACTCCTGCTATGCCAATATCTGTATCTCTTTGTAGATAATTTCTGTTCTTTTCTTCTTTAAATTCATTATCTGGCCAAGGGATTCTGCTTCTTCTCATACAAACTGTCGACTATGTTGTCTTTCTTCTATAGTGACTGCCTTCCTCAGGTAAATTGTTAGACTTTGCTGTAGCCAATTTTCCTCTAGATGTATCAGCCACTGGGTTAATGATGAGTATGGGGAGAGGTAGCTAAAGCAGCTCAGGTCCTGTTTAGTAGCTTCCCATAAGTTTAGGACTGGGGAATGGAGGTGCCTCAAGGTAGAGAGCCTATTTTTTACAAACTCCTCTATGTCAGGTAAATCTATCCTAAATTTACTACAAGGTAAAACTCCTTGTGCTTCCACCAATATTATCTAACTCGGATATAACTTTCTCACTTTCAAGTTTAGAGCAAGATGCGAGAAAAAGTGATAAATGGCAATAGACAGTCAGTCTTCCTACACTTCCTGTTATCTTCACCTCACCACAGCTAGATGATACAATCATACCATTCCACCATCACACTGCTCTTTTTCTGTCTTGCATTAATTACTGACTGGGCAATGATCTTCCCAAGGCAATACCGGTGACAGGCAAGGAGCAGGTGGATATCACAACAACAGCAACAACAAAAATCTCTCTCTCTTTCATTGTATCTGGTCCTCGTCCACTTTAGGGAATTGTTTCTTCTTTATACTAATATAACCAACTTCTGTTCTTCAAGGTTTTTTTTTTTTCTGAATAAATGTATATTTCTGCTAAGAAATGGAAACCATTGAATATTTAATAAGTCTGTAATGTAAATATTCTACTTAAATCTATCATCTCCCTCCTGCTTCTGTGCCTCTCTGGATTTGTGCTGGGGAGAAAGGCATACCAGCTCATGTTAGTTTGTCACCCTGTCCACCATCACTTGATCTATGCCATTTAGACATATTCCTTAAAAATAAGATTTCTGAAAGATCTTTCCATTTCTGAAACTACATAAAGAACACCCACTTTCATATGTGAGTTTTCAGTTTTCTATCTGAAAATGATGTAACATGAATCTATGTATCTTATTTAATAGAAACAGGGACCAAAAAAACAACCTGAGGCTAATTAAGCATAAGGTACCTCAAGCTTTAATTCTGGCTTTATTTCAATTTTCAGTTCCTTGTTTATGATTCATATAATAGTTTGCCTTAGACAAATTAATTAGTTGTATGTGTCAAGCTAGCTAAATGCATGCTAAATATTTTCCCAAGAGAACTAAGTTGAAACTGGGTGCTATTAAAACCTTGAAATGAACAAAATGTGTTTTTAACAAGTCACACATTATTAATTGGAACTGGATAGTGAGGCATATTTTTGGATGCATGCCGAGAATAATTATGGAACTTCTTTTTTTTATTGGAACAAGATGAGTTAATCAAGAGACACTAATCCAGCTTACTATGGCTGAAGCTTGAAAGCATGGTCACAAACTAACACACCTTATCAGTTTGGATTAGGGTTGAAAAACCAAGTGGGAGTCCAGGAATCATTCCTGTGCTATACAGTTTATGCCTTAAAGAGATCTTTACCCAATTTCCTTATTTTGAGTAGGTAAGAAATTAGATATCCAAAAAATAATGTTACTGACCTAAATTCATAAAGCTGGTTAGTGTCAAGGCCAGAATTATGATATAAATTTCTATTTTTACCATGACTAAACATTGCTTCAAACACTGGATATTTGGTAACTTTTATTATATGTTGTTCTACATTAAATCAAAGCCTAAATGGTTCTTTATCTTTAAAAATGGTTATAAAATCTCTATAAATTTATTTTTATAACAATATTTTCAAATAATTGAGTCCTTGTCAGGAAGAACTCACACAGTGGGGCTCTTATTTAATGTGCCCCTAAACCAAGCAAGTTAAATCAGATTCTCCCTCCCAAGACTTTAAATCTCAAGAAACGTGATGTAAGGGCAAGAAAAATTATCACCTGAAGAAATTCATCTGACTAGTTCTAGTTGTCTAGACTCAAAAATCTTCTGAGTCTCATATTTATAGGACCTTGATTTTCTAGTGTTTTCATCACTCTTCCCGTTTCTCTTGTCATCCAGGTAACTGATATTTGTTTCCTCTGCTTGAGTTAGCTAGAATCAGTTTCTGTTGCTTGCTGTCACTGGGTCTAACTGCCACAGTCTCTATCTCTGTACCCGAGGCAGGATAAAACTTGTAACCGGATTATGTTTTGGGTCAGGAATGGTGTCATTCCAATCAGAACTGAGTTGATACACTTCATTTGTCCTACTGTTTCATTTGCTTGATTTTTTTTTATGTTCATTTGTTTATTTTGAGAGAGAGAGAGAGAGAGAGAGAGAGAGAGAGAGAGAAAGAGCGCACACTTGAGTAGGGGAAGGGCAGAGACAGAGGGAGAGAGAGAATCCCACACAACTCCATGCTTAGCACAGAGCCCAACACAGGTTCAACCTCATGACCGTGAGATCATGACCTGAGCCAAAATCAAGAGGCAGACGCTTAACTGACTGAGCCACCCAGACTCTCTGTCATTTGCTTGATCTTTGGAAATAACACAAACATAAGAGTTGACATAAAACTTTCATTTATTAGCACCATCTATGATTCCTGGACATATCTAATCATAATACTCACCTTCGTTCAGTATCCAAATGAGAAGAGGCAACTGCCTTGTGCTTAAGACTCAAGATAAAGATAAATGTTTTAAGAGGACCCTCTAAAGAAGGCTTATAAGAATAAAAGTCTTAACCTAAAGGAATTTATTACATTTTGCTTTTGTTACCGGATTTAGAATTTTTGGTTTCTCTGGTGGCATATATTTTGAAGAAATGACAAAATGAATACATGTGTTATAAAGGGATTCTTAAATAAACCTAGACTGACCTGAGAGCCGTAGAAAGATCATACCAAGCCTATAAAAAGCACTAAGCAATTATATTAGATGCTGGGAGTAATGGTACAGAAGATTTGGGTAGCAGCATGCCAATATGGGGGAGTGAATAATGTTTTTAGAAACTGTCAGACATCATGCTTTTCTTATTCTAATTGAGGAAACTGAAAGCCACAGTGGAGAGAAAGAAGAAGATAGGGGAGGAGAGGGGAGGAGGGAGAAAAGGATGGGAATAGAAAAAAGAGAAAGAAACTAACATTACAGATATTAAGGACCTACTATGTGTCAGTATATTCTAGGTGATTATAATAATCATTTCACTTATTCCTAACCATCTTGGGAGGTGGATATCATTATTAAGAAATGAAGGCTGAGAGAGATTCACTTCTCTAAGATCACAAAACTTGTGAGTAGAAGTTTTGTTGTAGTATACAAAACAAAGTATATAGTTTTGGGAGATGGATCTTCTGGCTCTCAATTCCAGGCTCGTACTATTGCGAGCGCTTTACTGGCTGCTCGGCACTGTCACTATTATGATCACTAATACTGATACTATTGGTGTTACTATTAGGGCATGGATAGAAAGGCTCCACAGAGTGATGCAGAAATTGTTGGAAAGCCTCACTAAAAAGAATTAGCCTTCCTTCAGTGTGTCTTAGGTGCCCGTCTCACTCCTGTGCTAGGATGGGATATACTCTGATTGAACCCTTCAGTATTCTTTCTCTTTTCTCCTCCCACTCTCTTATCAAGCTAAACACCTCTTTTCATTTAAAATTTGTTGATCTAGCCTATTCCTGACAGCTACTTTCTGCTACCAAGCCATAACCTGACCCAGTTGCAGAATCTATTGATAACTTTTTTATCTCTTCCTTTTGTTTCTCTCTCTCAACACAGAGAGCTGAGTCTTAGCAGCACAGGAGTGGTGGGGAGAAGGTGTAGCAAATATTAATATCATTTAATTATACTTGTCTCCAGAAAACATAGTCAAAAGTGGACCCTGTTTCACCCAAAACAAACTACCTTCTCTCTGCAGTATAATAATGGTTAGGAGAGGTGGACCAGGCTATTTGGTTCAAATCCATTTGATTTTAGGTAAGTTTTTTTTAGCATATCTATGCTTCAATTTTCTCTACTTTTCAGATGAAAAGTAGATGCGTAAGGTAAAGGAGATAAATACATGGAAAATATTTGGCATTGTTCCTGGCTATTAGTACCCCTTAGTAAGTGTTAGCTACTGTTTAAATTGTGATTGTGTCAGGATGAGATCTGTGATTCTTCTTCCTTTGAGGGACTCATAGTAGATCTCTAGGGGAAAGAAAGAACAGCTGGCCTCTGCTTTTTCTACCTCTCCAGAGTTGTTTCATTGGACTGAGAGTGAGATCCATTTTTTTTTTTATTTGAGGCTACATGTTTGCTGGGCATCAAAAGATGGTAAAAAGAATTAAAATGGAAAACATGGACTAGATTAAAACGAGTGAAAGTCTGGGCTAATATAATAAAGGAAACATTTGAGGGAAAAATACAAATAAAATCTGTATTTGCATGAATGAAATTCTAAATGAGTCTTTAAAAAGTGATTCCAAACTTTTCTCCATTCTCCACATCAGAAGATTTTAAAAGACAAAATGACACATGAGCAATTTGCAAGCATGCCTGGACTGGAGGGCCTTGATGATTCTATTAGCACAGGCTTTGAAGTAGCTTCATATAAAGCACATGTAATGTCCATAGCTATAGCTTATGACTGGCAAATATTCTAATAAAATTGTTTTTGCTTATACCAAGGGAAATGGCCTAATGATGGATCAAACAGCTTTTTAAAATACAGTAAGACATTTAAGTATCTATATCTGCTCTCACAAACTTCAAACTATCATCCAAACAAGTCTAAGTCTTTGTATAAGCAAATTGCTTTATCAAGTATGCTCAGAAGGGCTATATTTTCATATGTCAAATCAAGTTGCTCAGGCAGAGCAAAATCAATGCCAACACAACATCAATTTTCCAAGATTTTTAAACATCTACTTTTGCTTTTAGGACAAAATTTCGAGTAAACGAAAAGTATCAGTTATCATGGATTGAGTAAAATAACAACAATGGGGAAAATGTAGCTGTGTCTGGCAACGTTTTGCACTATGATAATATAACCCTAACAGATATAAAAAGGAATTGTGAAATCCAAGATTTCCTAGGGTGTGAGGAAACAAAAATTCTTAGAAACTATCTGTGGAAGATAAATAGGTAAAAGTGTTTCTGGAAGAAACTCAACATCTTCAATGTGTCTACCCTTTGACTTAGCAATTGCACTCCTGGGAATTAATTCCTCCAGGACTCATTTATGTAGTGATTCAGTGTAGAGTCCTCATGGAGACTTCTTGAATTTAATCCTGGTTCTGCAACACAAGTTAGAGAAAACTACAGGACTGTGGCTGGTCCATAAAATGCCTCAGGATTAGAAAAGCTTGCTCCTTCAGGATAAAGGCAGGTTAGGGACACAAGGTTTAACAACCAGAAGGTGTCTTTGGGCATTTTAGAATATGCCGCACCCCCCCCCCACGCCCCTTCTTTCTGCTAAAAACAGTCTTGAGCCAAGGTTTGATGAAAAGTTCAAGCTGGATGTCAGCCCCTACTTCCCACCTCAAGCAGATATCCCTGGGCAAGGAATAACCTGCAAAATCTGGAGAGAGGGCAAGGAGTATCAACCTTACAGGATTAGTATGGGGTTCAAACGAGATTATCTATATAAAGTGCTTAGCATGGTGCTTGACACATAGTAAGCTCTCAGTAAATTGTACCTATTATTTTATTATCATACACTATAGAAAATAAGTGTTCAAAGAAAATTGTTGTGATATTCATTACAGGATTGCTTATAAAAGTGAAGGTTTAGAAATAATCTAAATATCCTTCAATAGAGGGAGTTTAAACAAAATCTAGTAGTCTTGAAATTCTATAACCTTTACTTTTCTCCCAATTTTTTACTGTGGTAAAATACACATAACAAAATTCACTACCGAGCCATTTTTAAGGGTACGGTTCTGTGGTATTAAGTACATTCATATCACTGTGCAACCACCGTACGATTCATGTCCAGAACTCTCTTCATCTTGCAAAATTAAAACTCTATAAACTTTAAAAATAATGAGACGGATCTATAGGTAATAACATCTAAAAAATGTCTATGATATATTATTAGCAATAAAGTAGGAAAGTTGTAATTATCTGAATCCATTTAAATTTTTTTATAATGTTTACTTATTTTTGAAGGAGAGAGAGACAGAGCATGAGTAGGGGAGGGACAGAGAGAGAGGGAGACATAGAATCCAAAGGAAGATCCAGCCTCTGAGCTGTCAGCACATAGCGTGATGGGGGCTCGAACCCACAAACCGCAAGTTCATGACGTAAGCCCCAGTCAGGAGCTTAACCAACTGAGCCACCCAGGTGCCCCTGAATCCATTTTTCAATATAAAAGAGGGAAGGAGGGAAGGAGGGAGGACGGGAGGGAGGGAGGGAATTTATGGGATTATCCTGTCAGCAATGGTTTTCTGGAAATTGCCTTTCCTCTCATTCAATAGTTAGTATAGAAGCTTCCCTTTTAGTATAATGTGACACAGTATAATAATAATAGTTGCTATCTCAATTTTAGTCTCATAAATGATTTAACACTTGAGGAGCAGTTAGATCACTGCTGGGCACTTATTAAGGGCCACAGAAATGTTTCTATTCTTGATACAATGAAAGTTTGGGAAGGATCTCAATACGTGTCCTCTAAAATAGGAGGATAATAGCCACTGGGAAGCTACTATTTCAGGTACCTTGATTTTATAAAACTTCTGCTATTGCTGAGAATAAAAATAAAACAATGATTTAAAACAACCATAAAAGTAATAGCTAATATTTCTTGAATACTCCCTGTGTCAGGCACTGGTCCAATTCTTAACCAGCATTATCTTATGCCTGGGATAGGCTATGGGATAGATTCTAATATCCCTGTGTCATATTTGAAGAGACGAAAGCTCAGGGAAGTTAAGTAGTTTGTCCAAAATCACGTGGCTAATAAGCATTAAAAAAGGTTATAAAGTCAGAGATCCTACTTCCAGAGGGTCTTTCTCAATTATCACCAGGCATCATGACACCATAATACATACACAAGTGAGTATGTTTCCTGTACATGGGTGTACAGATAAACTTTAATGTAACAAAGAATTAGATATAGGTATATGCCAAGTTTAAGAATACTAAATCACTGACATTTTCTAGAATGTAGTCTGAAGATACAAAAGGTACACTCCATGCTTCTCATTGTATTATAATTATGTGTTTATATATAGTGTCTCCTCCTGGACAAGTACAATTTTTTCATCTGTGTGTATATCTGGCTTAACAAGTAGTGTGCACATAAAAAATTCATTAAACTTTATAATATTGAAATAGAATTTAAAATTGTTTTAAAATACCAAATCCTACAGTTTCCATTCTGCTTATATTTTTTTGGAGACCTCTGTCATTGAGATGTGCCTCTCAAATTGAACTTCCTCTGTTTGCAACTTCCTTTGGATCACTTCCTTTGTATATTTTCTGTACTAGTCACACATGAGGTGACCTACCTGCCCTATACCTTAGAGCGACCAAGTCCTATGTAGAAAATTCCTCAGAAATTTCAACATACTCAACTCACTAATTTGCTTTCCCCAAACTAAAATGTTAGGATTAACCCTTTACAATTGAACGTCTACTTTCAAAAATTTATTATTGAACTATAGTTGACATAAAACATTATAATAGTTCCAGGTGTACAACACAGTGATTTGACAATTCTATACATTACTCTTGCTCATCCTGATAAGTGCCGTCACCTTCTGCCACTGTACAATGTTATGACAATCTTATTGACTATATTTTCTATGTCGTACTTGTCATCCCTGTGACTTACTCCTTTTGTAACAAGTTTGTAACTCTTAATCCCTTTCATGAATATTTATTTTTAATTTAAGAGTTGTCCTCCACTTTAAAATACCACTAGCCAAGGGGTGCCTGGGCGGCTCAGTCAGTTGAGCGTTCAACTTCAGTTCAGGTCATGATCTCGCAGTCCATGAGTTCGAGCCCCATGTTGGGCTCTGTGCTGACAGCTCAGAGCCTGGAGCCTGCTTTGGATTCTGTGTCTGCACCCCCTCCCCGGCTGCCCCTCCCTCACTCGTGCTGTCTCACTCTGTCTCTCAAAAATAAATAGATATTAAAAAATGAAAAAATAAATAAAATAAAATACCACTAGCCAAAACAAAACTTCTATGAAAGACTTTATACAGTCATTCCTCCATTTATATCCCCAACTTTTATCTTTAGTGTCAAAAGAGGCCCCCATATCTTTGTAGCTTCAGCTCTGATTCCAAAGCTTTACTACAGTATAAGGACAAAGCTTTGGAGACAATGTCTTTGTGTCTTTGTTCTTTCCCCAGAATGAAAGTTTCACAATCTACTTCTGAAACTTAATTGGAAAAAATACTTCACATTCTCTTGTAATTCCTCTGCTTCCCTTCTGCCTCTTTAACTCCTCTAATATACAATTGAAAGATTCAAAGAAAAATTATACACACACACAGAGATGTGTGGTAAGCTGGATTGTATAAATCTTTAAATTGCCCTTTCCAACCCAGGAGGAATCTTATAACCACCTTCAAAACTATACACTTTGGCCATCCCTCTGGATAGGGTGCTCAATTATTCTGTTGGCTCCCTCAGATAGTATATAAAATAAACTTTGTCAGAATTTACTATTTTTAAGCTTATAGTAAGCTATAGCAAAAAAAAAAAAAAAGATTCAAAAGCAAGGAAGAAACTGATTTACTGATTTTATCTGATAGCAGTAAGTTTAAGAGTAGTGATAATAATAATTAATAGTCTTCTCTTTATTGAGAACTTATTCCATGACAAACGCTTGACATATGTCACCTCAATTAATTCTTACAACAACCTGATTAAGTAAATATGATCCCTATTTTATTGCTATTTTATTGCAACTGAGACTCAAAGAGATTAATTGCCAAAGATCACACAGTAACTACTTACTAATACATGAACCCAGACTTCTTTGACTCTGACTTATGTACTTACTACAATTCAAGATTTTATTTTTTTAATAAGATGGTAGTTCTGCAGCAATCAGGATTAATGATCTCCAAGATAGAGTTCATCATAAAGGCCATAGGGAATATGCCTTCCATAGCATATCAATTGGTATCGAACTTTAAAGGATGAAAATAATCTGATCGGAAGAGGCCAACACTGATACATGCAAGGCCACTGTTCGCTATTTGCTCTATTTCCACAATGAAACACTAATAAGCTTACCAAGTTTTAAAGATCTTGCTGGCTTTCCAATCTCACCTGGTTCCATTTTTTTCCTTAACTTGTCTCTCTGCTGTCCACCACAAATGTCTTAATCTTTCCCTAATTCACCTATCCCAGGATGTTTCCACACTGTTCCTTTTCCAATATTAGATCACTCTCCCACATGCCCCAGTGTTTACAACAGTTGACCTTTTTTTATCCTTCAAATTTCAGTTTGTCACTTCCTCTGAAACACTATTCCTGGTCACTCAACTTAAGTAAGTCCCATCTTTCTTTGTATTCTGTTTGTTGCCCTCATAAGCTGTAATTACATATATATAGATACATATTTGGTTTGCTTATTTATTTATTATCTGCCTGGGGGCTTACTGGTAGACCCAGTGTCTGTTTCTTTACCATTGCATATCCATAGCCTAATTAAAGCCTGCTCACTAGTTGCTGAAGGACTATATGTTTAACATAACCTTAAAATGTGGACTGAATAATAATAAATAACATTTATATATAATGTCAAGGCAACCTGTAGCACTTCAATTTATCATATCTCCACTTGCAACTTCTTATTTTTCCAACTTTCTTATCATAAGTGAGACCCTTTTCCATAATGACCAACACTCATAGTCATAATCTGGTCATGACAGCAAAGTCCAACTGACATCGACAATGCACTAAGCCAGTGGATCTGTGCCTGGTAGGTGTGTTTGGCAGTCCTCTCTTCTCCATATGCTTGTATCTTCCTCCTTTAGAGTCTACTCCTCCTCCGAACGTCACTCTCATCTCTACATCTGCCAGTTCAACATTACTCCTTGGATAACCAACAACAAAATTAGCATGTCCTAAATGAACTCTGGATTTCAACATCCCCCAAACTTTCATCCTCCCCATGTGCCTTCTACCTCAGCAAATGTCACAAACAGATGGCATTCTTGATGCCCTCTTTTTCTCACATCCCATTTCATATTCCACATTTTGCCATCAAATCACATGGGCTCTATCTTCATGTTGTATTAAAATGCTCCCAGTTCTCCACCACGCACAGTACGAGCCACCATCGTGTCTCCCCTGCACCACTGGAATCTCACCTCCTACTTGGTTTCTCAATTCTATTTTGCATCCTTTAGAGTGTATTTGCCACATACATAATGGCCATAATTATATTTTAAATCATGGATCATAGCAAGACTGTGATTAGCAAGACCAACCATCGTCCTTCATCCCATGGCTCCCTGTGTCATTTGGAACTTAGTGCAAAGGCCTCACCATGGCCAGAAAACCCTCCATAATACAACTCTTTCTTAGCACCATCACATCAGCTTCCTCATAGTCTTCAAATCAAACCTGCCTCCCCTCTTCCACCACTCCCAGAATCTTGGTGTTCTCTCCAGAAACTTAGAGGATACTTTCCCAGAGAGTCCCAAGGACAATTCCACCATGCCATTCTCCCTGTCTCCTCTTAGGAAAGACCATTTCTTTCTACATCATAAAAAATGAAAAAAGAGCACACTCCCTTTTGTTTTGTTCTTATTTTATTGTTTTCTCTTAATCCTATAATAATATTCACCTGATATTATGCAATGTTACATACTTGTTAATTGACTACCCACCTCTCTATAATATACATTTCACGTCTGTTTGTTTACCTCAGTATCCCCAGTACCTAAAATAATGTCAGGAAAAAAAACCTAGAAATTCAGAAAACATTTATTGAATAAATAAATTAGAACAAAAATGCACCCTAAATCTGGTTATCCCAGGGTTACCAAGTGGCCTCTATGTCAACTAAATAGAGATTTTTGAGAAAATCTTCAGTTTGCTACATAATGTAGAGAAGATCATGCTGGAATTTTATCCTAGCTCTGGCTTGTTCTTTGCTTCTTACTTGCTACTTTAATATGCTAGGGGATTGGAGTGGACACTAGTGGCAATGAGAAAGTAGCCAACTCCCTGCACTTATGTTTTTTTTTCTCTATAAGTTTACGATATATTGAAGAACAAGACAAGGCAAACATTCAGTAGAAATAGGATGTTACTGTAGAATTAGACAGTAAATGATAAGTCCTACCAATATATGTGGTAAAAGAGTTCTTAAGTGTTTTTCCACTTTGGTGAGTTCCCTATTATTCAATCATCTTGAAGGTTTTTCTAAATCAACTTAATATTTTCTCTTTTCTTTTTTTGAGGACAGTATTGGTTGTGATGGTACTGACTTCTGGGGAAAAACACTACTCTATTTGTTTTATTAACTTCAACTTAAAAATACATACCTTAATTGCTACACAAAGAATGTGCCATGCTTTTGCCATAACAGCTACATTTCTTGTCTATGAGCAAATTGCTCTTGGAGCCACAACTGAATAATCTATGCTGAAATTCTGCTTCACATTGTAGCAGCAATAAAATTTTGCAATGTTTTGTTTTGCCTACCAATTGAGTAGAGCAGTCTTAGGAAGAATTGTTAAGACTAATTAAGCCTGTGATATTTCTCTTTTTTTAAATGATTATTTATTCATGAGAGAGAGAAGAGTACACACGACAGCATGGGAAGGGCAGAAAGAGAGAGAGAGAGTCAGAGAGAGTGAGAGAGAGAGAGAGAGAGAGAGAGAGAGAGAGAGAGAATTCCAAGCAGTCTCTGCACTGTCAGTGCAGAACCTGATGTGGCACTTGAATCCCATGAACCAAACCATGAGATCATGAACTGGGCCGAAATCAAGAGTCGGATACTTAACTGACTAAGCAACCCAGGCACCCCAAGTCTGTGATATTTCTATGATACTTGCAAATATAACCAACTAATTTTGCCCAGATTATCCTAATTTCTCTCTAACATGTCCATAGTCCTTGATTTACGGAATGAATACATTAGCCCAAAATGTACCCTATTTTTCTGATTCAAATTATCCTCAGACAGTGCCTATACAAATAAAATAAAATAAAATAGACCTTTGAGGTATGTATATAGATAATTCAAGTTTAGGGCACATTTGTATGATTTGTTCTCATGTGTCAACACATCATTCATATATATACATATACATACATACCACACATATGTTATTGACATGTGTGTGTACCAAATTCATAAATTCATCAACTCAATAAATATTTATTAAGCACCTATAATATGCCAGGCAGTGTTATAAATCCTAAGGATATTGCAGTAAAGAAAACAGACAAAAATATTCCCGGAACTTAGTTTCTATGAATGAGGGGAAGGAGGTAAGACACATAATAAATGAGTAAAATATAAAGCTGTTAGATGGTAATAACTGCCAAGGAGAAAAGATAGAGCAAGAAAGAGGAATATGAAATAGGTGTAGTGTAATTGCAGGAAGAATAATCAAAGGCTGTTTCACAGAGAAGGCATATTTTGGGAACCACATAACAAAACATAAGGGTTCTAGATATTCAAATATCTGGGGGAAAATCCCTCTTGGGATTTCTATAAGAAATTATACTTACAACAATATATACAACTATAAGAAATTATCTTCCATTAATTTAAATGAGGGAAAACTGAAGGACAAGTAGGAATAAGCAGTTGTCCTATCACTAGTTTAGTTTGGTCATGTTAAATTTGAGATGCTTTTTTGGCATTCAAGACAGAGACTTTCAAATAGGCTGTTAGATATACGAGTGTGGAGCTGAGGATTAAAGTCCATGCTAAGGAAATAAATGTTCAATATCTAAATGGCAATGGAAGTCATCAGAGTGGATGAGACCACCAAAGGGCAAATATAGATTGGGAAGAAAGAGGTCCATGGCCTGACCCCTGAGGCACAGCCCTTAGAGGACAGGGAGATGATATGGAATCAATAAAAAAGAATTGAGGGGCGCCTGGGTGGCTCAGTCCGTTAAGCATTCGACTTGGGCTCAGTCATGATCTCACGGTTTGTGAGTTTGAGCCCGACGTTGGGGGCTCTCTGCTGACAGGTGAGAGCCAGGAGCCTGCTTCAGATTCTGTCTCCCTCTCTCTACCCCTCCCCCACCCAAGCTCTGTCTCTCTCAAAAATAAAAATAAACATTTAAAAATAAAATAAATAATAAATAAATAAATAAATAAAGATTTGAGAAGGAGTATCTATAAAGGTAACAAAATGCAGCAAATATTTTCCTGACAGAGTGATCTGGATGGGTAAGATGAAGCCTGAGAAACGCCCACTGAGTCTAGCAACACAGAGCTTGTCTTAAGCATAAAATATGTTGTTTATCCAAATGATTCCACGTGTTAGGAAAAAAATGAATCCTGAAAATACTATGACAAAACAATATAATTATTCACTTAATTCTTTATTATGTCTATTGCTGCTTCAAATTTACCTAGATTGGGAGAAGACACTTACAAATGACATATTGGATAAAGGGTTTGTATCCAAAATCTATAAAGAACTTATCAAACTCAAAAAAACAAATAATCCAGTGAAGAAATGGGCAGAAGACGTGAAGAGACACTTCTCCAAAGAAGACATACAAATGGCTAATAGACACGTGAAAAACTATTCAATGTCACTCATCATTAGGTGAATACAAATCAAAACTACACTGAGATACCACCTCACACCTGTCAGAATGGCTAAAATTAATAACTCAGGAAACAACAGATGCTGGTTAGGATGTAGAAAAAGGAGAACACTCTTACACTGTTGGTGGGAATGCAAAGTGGTGCAGCCACTGTGGAAAACAGTACAGACATTCCTCAAAAAGTTAAAAATAGAAATACCTTATGACCCAGCAATTGCACTACTAGGTATTTACACAAAGGATACAAAAATACTGTTTTGAAGGGCACATGTAACCCAGTGTTTATAGCAGCACTGTCAACAATCGTCAATTTATGGAAAGTGCCCAAATGACTGATGAATGGATAAACAAGATGTGGTAGGTATATACAAAGTAATATTACTCATCCATCAAAAAGAACAAAATCTTGCCATTTACAATGCTGTGGATAGAACTCGAGTGAATTATGCTAAGCGAAATAAGTCAGAGAAAAACAAATACCATATGATTTCACTCATATGTGGAAGTTAAGAAATAAAACAGATGAACACAGGGGAAGGGGAGAAAAAATAAAATAAGATACAAACAGAGTGGGAGGCAAACCACAAGAGACTCTTAACTACAGAGAACAAATTGGGGGTTGCTGGAGTGGAGGTGAGTGCGGGGATGGGCTAAAAGGTGATGGGCATTAAGGAAGGCACTTGTGATGAGCACTGGGTGTTATATGCATGTGATGAATCACTAAATTCTACCCCTGAAACCAATACTACTAAGAAACTTGAATTTAAATAAAATCTTGGAAAGACAAAAATCAAATTTACCTAGATTGGACTCTGAGCATAAAGGCGTGTAGATTAATACCAGCATCTGACAATTTCATATGAATCACCATCTTTAAAATGAATTGCTGACACTGGTAGAGCCTTTAATGTTTACAGTAGCTTCCAAGTACATTATTGAGTGTGCAATATTCAACATATGGGAATATTATCATTATTAATGTCATTTTACAGATGTGGAAAGTGAGGTTCTAGAGGATGTGGAGACGAGTTTCACTACACATGCACTGGGAAATGGAATCTAAATCCTGCCATCTGGATCCCAAAGCCCATTTTTATCTTATACCATAGTACTTATACCACTGACTCAGCAGAATATGTATGTGTATGTATGAACCCCTGTGTGTGTGTTTATATATGTATTTGTGTATATATGCAGGTATGTGTATGTATGTTTGTGTATATACAGTTGTCACTGTTTCTGCTTTTTTATTGATCTACTCATATTCTCTTAATCATTTCCCCCATGACCATCAGCAAACAAGCACCTGGGAATGATATAGGGATCGCAATCTCTGTTGCAGCAGGTAAGTGCTTTGGAACCAGGGGTTATATACTCCAGCTGTCATAATTTCTGCTTATGTGACCTTCATGTGGTTCCTGGCTTAATTCCTTTATCTGTACAATGCAGATCATCACACCTATTTTCAAAATTTTAGGCCGTCAAAACACACAATGTGTAAATTTGTCCACTAAACCTTTCTAAGGCTAGACTAGTTACATGAGCGTGCTGTTCCTCCCCACCCCTTCTTAGCCTTTATCACACCCATTGCAACTGTGAGTCTTCCACATTAGCATTTTGAAGGCATTCACTTTTGCCATTTTCTCCCATTTTGTTCCAAGAATATAGTGAAATGATGGCTATGAGATGAAAGAACAAAGCCTATGGCAAATGTTATGACAATATTATTAATGTTATTATTATATCATCCAGAGCCACAAAAACCAAACCAATAATTCCTGTCCCAATGACAAGAGAGTTGATTGACAGAATTGCATTGCCACAAGCATTTTGCATCTAATTTGGACCTTTAATCTGTCATATGAGCATGTTAATTAATGATAGCTCAAAGATAACTGACCAGTGCTCTGAGAGCAAATTATTTTTAAACTAATCCCACAGGTTGGCAAAACTCGAATTAAACATATTCAACTTCAAGTGTACATTCACTTATCCTTACTGTAAAATCTCATGTTGTCCAAGCTTCTGGAGTTTTTCTTTTAATATACATATTTTATACATTTTAATATTATATTTTAATAGATTAAATAATGCATTTAATACATTAAATAATAACACAATAAATAATAAAACATTTTTAGTATTAAAAGAAAAGCCTTTTCTTTTAATATACATAAGCTGATATGAAAGTAGAGTTGAATACACAGTGACTTGTAAACAAATACTTTTTAAGAGAACTAAAGAATAAATAAATGTGCCAGTGATAATTACTAGCAACAACAAAGATTAAAATACACAAATATTTTTCTAGGCTATCAAATACCAGGAGAATGAAGGTTCTTTCTTTTTTCTATAAAGAACATAATCTTTTTTATAACTGTGTGTGCATGCTGTGAAATCTTTTTCCCTTATTAATTTCCTTTTTACACCCAGTTTTTAGACAGCCGAAAATTATGAGTTTACAGAACAAGATGTACTTTCAGTTCTTATTTTATGGCCGAGTACTATGGCATGCACTATTATGAAAACAATTCTATACTATGCTTTATTATATTATATTGTGCAATTTATATTCAGAAGATACTATCAGCACCAGGGAACAGACAGAATTAATAAAAGACACAGTATTCCTGTTGTCCTAATAGTTATTAAAATGAAACTTCCCAGAAGACATTTACAGTGTCTTTTCAAAGATATTCTGCATACTTTGACAGATCAATTGGGGCCTCTGCATATGAATAGCAACATCATAGACCTTAGAGACATGCACTACTATGCTGGGAAGGATCTTTATGATTATCCAGGCTGACTTCCTCATTTTACAGGTGAGGACACTGAGGCTGAGAGAGTATTCATGACTAAGTCCTGGCTAGAACTGAGGTCCCTTACCATCTAATCAAGGATTCTTTCCACTGTTACTGTCAATAATGGTAATAATCTTGTAGGGCACACAGGCATTACCAAATATATCCATATCATCCCTAAATGGCTCTAAAGGCAGACAAGAATCATGTAATTTTCACCATTTCCCAAAGGAAATACCACAGTCTTGAGGGGGAATAACTAACTCAGTTACTATTATCTTGGTTATTCATCTGTTTACATTTTTTTTTGTCTGTCCCTTGATAGAATATAAGTACCATAAAAGCAGGAAGCATGCTTATTGGGGATATTGCTGAAATAATTCCCTATGCTTAGAACATGTCTAACACATAATTAATCCAATAAATATTTGTTAAATACATGAATATAAATTCACTAGATATGATAAAATGTACAGTCAAGAATCACACACACGTGCACACACATGCACACACATACACCATAAGGCAGAATATACTAACTGACATACAAATGGAATTAATAAGCTGTAAGAAAATTGAAACAGTCACTATGACTCTTGCAGTAAGGAGTGTATAAAAATTACTAAGTACCTATGAAGCTTCAGTAATGTGACAAAGTTTGAAAAACATAAAGGACACATCAGAATTTTGTGACACCCTCCAGCTATGCTGACTAGCCTTGGGTACTGGAAGGTAAGGACGGGCAGAGTTGATACAGGGAAGCTGAGCCTGTCTGAAGCTTGCAGGGTGAATAGAAGTCATGATAAATGGTAAGAGTATTTCGGAGGTTAACAGGATGCAACCTGAGAATGGTTAAAAGGTGTTTGAGAAATAAACTGACTCTTTTTAGAGGTGTAGAGTAAAAAACGGTAGACAAATATTAAATAAGAGACGAATTATTAGTAACAGATTGGCCATAATACATGGTCATGAATTTGTGAAGAGACGGTGGAAAGAGGGGAATGGAAGAATGGGAGGAAGGAGAGAAGAAAGGAAGGGAAGGAGGGGTGGGATGGAGAAGGAAAGGGAGGGAAAAGTAGAGAGAAGGGACAGAGGATGAAGGAAGGGGAAAAAAGTGAAGAAAAGAACTATGTGGGGGACACTACTCTACACTCAGCAGTGGACACACGACACTTTCACATACTTTTTTTTTATTTAATCCTCACAACTCTCCATTTTTAGATAAGAAAATTAATGCTCACAGGAGTTGTCAGCCTTCCAAATAACCCTAAAGTCAAGTCAAGATTCAACGGGATTCTATCAAAGCCAAAGCCATTTGTTACACTCACTTTCAATCCATTTTGTACAGTTACTCTACACATTTAATTTTTTTATTTAATTTAGGCCTTAATGGTTATAGAGTACCTTTAAGTATCATTTATTCTGTCTTTACAATAACCTTGTGAAGGTGTTCTTATTCCTATTTTATAGGTAAAGAAATGGAAGACCAAACAAGTAGCTTAATTTGTCTAAGAACACATGGAAATCAAACCCATGTTGTGGTTCTCAGCTGATGGTCCTTTCTACTATGACATATAGTGAAATCCATTACACAGTTCATAGCACATCAACATCCACAGAGTGCCAGGTATCCCCCAGGAACTTTCCACATTTGGTCTTTTCAAAACACTTGGAAAAGAAGCATATTTTCTTGCATTTCCTAGAGAACAAAGTGGCACATATCTTTGCTTCTAGCTCCTCTATAAAAACAGGAAAACATACATTTTTTTTAAATTCAGAGAGGAGAAGAGGAAGACAGAGAGGGCGACATTTTACTTATCTAGAAATGCTCCATCATACCTCATCTCAAGTTAACTAGACATTACTTTACACTTTCCTCCACCACTCATGATCATCTTTAGCTACATTCAGCAACTTATAAAATCTTGAGGAGTTCCTTTAGAACAGTAATAAACCCAGAGTCAGTATAAGCCTAGGTTTTTTACCAACTCATTCGATGACTAAGATAATTCCTCGGCTTCCTTCTCCCTCATCAACCTATGCTACTTGTCAAGGCACTGGGAAATATAGGGCAGAAGCAGAAAGATGGTGATACTCCTCATCTACAAGATGTTCTTACAGATTTGTACAGATTTCAACATTAGTATGACATTCTTTCAACAATGTGTTTTTAAAAGTTAAAAGCAGAATTAAGTTTATTTTGCAAATTTAGAAGATAAAGAGTTTTCCACAAACACAAATAATGCTGACACTTTACTGATACCTCACCCAGATTTCTCATAAATTCACAGACATAAATTCTAAATATTTACAGACATTTGTCTGAGAGTACCCTTCCCTTCCCCTTCTGCTTGTCTTTGGTAAAGCCTTCCCCAGCTTCCAACCCAGAATTAATCTCCTTCTGCAGCTTCTAGAGAACTTTAGATTCCCACTACCGTAATATTTAAAATATATTCTGTATTTATTTGCTGATGAATGTCCCATCTAGATCGCAAGTTTCCTTAGATCAGGGTTTAAGTTCCTTTACATGCAGAAAGTGTTTAATAAATGCCTGTTTAATGCAGAGATTAATTCCAGTATTATTTCATATGGTGAAAAGGAGCAATGAATTCCAGAAAGAGCAGGAAGTAGAGGTGGTGAAATTGAATTTTTTAAACTGGCTATCTAAGTATAAATTGGGAGAGCTTCAGGTTAGCATGAGCATACAACAAAAATGTTAAAAAGAGTTTTAGGGGTGCCTGGGTGGCTCAGTCAGTTAAGCATCCAACTTTGGCTCAGGTCATGATCTCACAGTTTGTGAGCTCGAGCCCCACATCGGGCTTTGGGCTGACAGTTCAGAGCCTGGAGCCTACTTCAGATTTTGTGTCTCCCTCTCTCTGCCCCTTCACCGCTCACACTCTGTCCCCCTCTCTCTCAAAAACAAATAAACATTTAAAAAACTGTTAAAAAAATGTTAAGAGTTTTGGTAGCAATAACAATACATAACTTATTTAGTGCTTGGCAAAGGTCTAAATACTTGATAAGCAATAACATTTGTTAGAAGAACTCCATAATGTTATTACTGGTATATTATTTTTAATTATTTTTATCAACATATGCAAATTGGCATGTTAATTTTACATAATTATGTAATTAATATTTTAAGTATATAATTTAAAATATATTCTGAATATTACTATTCTCATTTTGTTTTTTTTTATTTTTATTTTTTTTTACTATTCTCATTTTATAGATGAGAAACTGAAGTATACAGAAGTTAAATAGTTTGCCTCAACATCCTAGCATGGCTAAGACATGGTGCAAACCGCCCTGGTAAAATGGTTAAAATGCACTGTCTCTATGGTTAATGCACACAGGCTTAATAGGATGTGGGAATGAGTTTTTAGGTTCCTGAAGCATACCGCTCTTAGAAACGAGAGCAGCGGTCAAGTGCATCGAGAAGTTCTTCCCCATATATACCCACAGAGTTTTACTTACTTGCAGTCTTCTAAACCAAAATGCTGCCTAGAGTCCACATTTTACGGAAATTTCTTGGGTACCCAGTTTCTGTATCGCATCCAGGGATGGATAGGGGTACTGCAGCAGGAAGGGAGAGGTGAATAATACCTCCTTCTCACTCCAGCAGTCCAGCCATAACATACTCTTTATATCAAGCCGGCCAGCTCCCATGTGTGGGAGGCCTTGGACCTGACCCTGTGTGTTCCTACCTTGTCATTTAGACGAAGGGGTGAAACTGAATTTCTTTATATGACCATATCTCTGGTACAGGAGAGCAATATTCCATCATTCATTCATTCATTCATTCATTCATTCCCTCAATGTTCTATGTCCATATGTTAGTAAAGAACATTCATTCATCATTGATTAGGACCATTAATACACTCATTGTTTTGTGCCCATTTAGTTGATTAAAAGCAGTCATTCACTGTTGATTAATAGCATTTATTCATTTTGGTTAGGAGAATTTATCACTTGGCATTCTCTGTTCATACAGCTGGTTAAAAGTGTTGGCTCTCCTGTTAGACCGTTTCTATTTTTGGCTATACAGTTTCCTAGTTACTTTACCTTGAACAAATTCTTTTCTGCTTGCCTCTAAAACTTATTTTCTTACTTCAAACCCAAGGAAAATAATACTTTTCTCATAAGATGGTTTAACAACTAAAGGAGATGATACAAGTAAATCTCTTAACACTATCTGGGACCTAGATAATGTTCAGTAAAGTGTAGCCATAAATATTAATTACAATCTACTTTTATAATAATGATAACAACAGTAAACACACTCTATTAGATAAATTAAATAAAAGATAAATTGACACACAGTCCTTGACTGTAAGGAACCTACGGTATAATGTCACCAGAAACCCAGTGGTTTCAAAGCTAGAAGAAATTGGGTGGGAGATTAACCAATTAAAGACCTTGAATATTAATGCAGACTGCAAGTATTTGACAACAAAATATGAGATTATAGATAAATAGAAATAAAATATTTTGACATATATATATATACATACAAATAGCAATATTCAAAATGTTAATAAAGACCATTTTTGAAATTGGCTGATAATAGCAAAATGGAAATGGTAAAAATAAAATATACTGTACATGAGATGTCATAACTCACTTGATTATAAAAAAACACATTCTTCATTAAAAATAAGTCATGTGCATTATCTGTCCAGTGATGTGCAATGTCATTTAAGACATTCCATCATTCTGTGCTTGAGCACTCTTCTGTAATCTGATGAGGTGTCCAGGGAAGAGACAATGATAGCCAAGGCATTAAAATGTAATCAAGATATGCAAATTCATATCTAAATGTGATTTGCTGAGAAAAAGAAATTAATCTAGGCATGGTCAAATAAACAATGTGTAATATGGATAATTAATCACCAAATTAGCAGCTGCAGTCCCTTGAGGAAATTATGCAAATTGAAAAGGCCCCCATCCACTGACACAATTAGACCACTTAATGGCAAATTCTCAACAAAATAACCCTGGGGAACATCACAAAACAAATAGCCCAATCAACCTTAGTGTCCCAAACTCCATTGCAATATTTAATATTATTTAATCTTGTTTCTTCTCAGTTTGAACTTATCCAGAAAGATTTAATCATATCTTGCGAGAAAATATTCTAAGATGCCACACTATGGTTCCATTAAGTGGTCCCCTCAAAGTCTAGTTTTCCCCTATCAGTCAAATATGTTGTTACTGAAATCTGAAATTGTGCAAACGATAACACTTCATAAATGAGGAAAGCCAATTACATATCTCCTGTCAGTAATAACAAAATCAAGGGAATGTTGATGCACCATGAAAACGTGTGTCCTCTGTGGGCCTGATGGCACCTGGATATTATATTAGCAGCAAAGAAAGGATCTCTACACTTCCCTGGTAATAAATGTCATCTCCGGGAAGAGTATTTTACCTCCAGGAAAGTTAGAGTGTCCTACGTCTGCCCTTGAAGTGTATAGAAAGTAATCCTACCTTTTTGCTCCCTCTGCTTCACCTGCACAAAGGTAGGTGACAAAGTTAATCCTATAGAACCCTTTGAGATTAACCCGAACAGAACCCATGAGATTCTGCTGCTAAATCCTTTCAAAAAAAATTGACTCCACCACTAGAGAGATGCCAAAACTTCCTGGATAAAAAATTACAGATCCTCCTTCCCCCACCCAAAGAAAAGGGTTTATTAGATATCTCATTATTATAATTTTATAATTATAATTGCTGAAAAGACCAGTCACAGAGAAGAAACTGTATTAGTACTGATTGTCGATGGTTTAGTTGTACCTATCATTTATAGACACCAAAAGGCTTCACAGCTCCAAGAACTGTATTAATGCTCTCCCTGGTCAAACTTCCTCAGTTTATTTGAGAATCACCCTATGTAAGTTAACTCCCCAACGTCATACCTGAGTGACAAGTGTTCCAGCATTCTGACAGTGCCTACTTCCATCTTGGTATTAAATCTTGTTTATGAATCAACAGTGTCTCTGACTCCTTTTATACGAATTTCTTCTCTGAGAAACCATTATTATTCATTTCCTAATTTTTCACCTTTAGAATTTTGGAGTCAATCCGGATCAAACATTGATTCGTCAAGTGAACCTGATGACTGAGTTCTTCCTTCCATAACCCAGAAATTCTATACAGAGAGATAGCATTGTCTATTTTGACCCCATACCTTTACATCAATATGACCTATTGACTTAGCCCATTCCCAGTTAATGCCCCCCTAACACTTTTCCATAATGAACTAGGATTCTTCAGTGGTTCAAAGCACTCTAGCTTTAATTACTAGATCACAGTGAGCACTGGCTCCATTGCCCATGTGTAATCTCCTTCTAGCCCTTTAGATCTCATCTTCATACCTGATTTCTCCAGTTTTTTAATTTCCTTTGTGACTAAAGAACTTTGGCTAAGACTATTACAGTCCTGGTTTTATCCTTTACTGCATCTATAAGCTTGAACCAACATTGTTTGAAACACACTAGGTTAGATAACTTCTAATCATAGTTCCACTACTAAAATACTTAAACTCTGGATCCTGATTTTATGGTTGATAAAATTAGGATAATAGTATCTGTTCCATCTTTCCTTAGAGCTGCAGTAAGTATAGCATGAGCTGAGGTATGTACGTACATACGTACGTATGTATGAATATTCTTTGTAACTTACATAGTATACCAAAGAAATGTACTGTGATTTCCGGACATGGTCTCAATTACCACATCCCATATGATAATATACGGCTGCAAGAAATACCTGGCTATACAGAGCTGCATTAGTTGGATATTTCCTTTAAATTTTTTTAAACTTCATACCCTTGAATTTTTTGTACACTAAGATATAAAATCCCAGGGTTTTGTGACATTTCTTTGATCTGGGAGAAGAAAATAACATACGAAATCCTACCTAAGGAAGGAGTCAGAAACATCAAAGCAGATAAGTACAGTGTGAGAAAAAAATGTCCATCCCCCCAAACATGTTGACTGGAAATTTGTATTGTCGCAAAGTACTGGTATCAACCACATTCTTTCAGAACAAAATCTAAAGGCAGGGCTATGAATCAAGAAAAAATAAGCTGAGCAGAAAAACTGGAAGACTGAATTAGAGATTTGATCATTTCTACTCTCCAACTAATTTTAAATATTGCTTTGCATCAGGCTTCAACACAGAAATACACACGCCAACACATGCAGACATACACATATCCTATACACCCATCCAGATGCCAAAGAAATCTTGATAATAAAGTATATAAACTGATTTTCTTGATGAGAGATTATAAAATAAATAAGAAGCAGACAGCTTACTTAGTACCCCCACCTGACACATTCTACAGGAATAAATTGTGATGGAGAGAACCTCATTCTCCATGTTAATTGGGTCAAGGCCACATGTCCTTGATTCCAAGAGAAGTTAGAAAAACGTTAAGCTAGAGAATATTTGTTATTTTAGTCACAGGATGACAAACATAAATTTAATTTTTTCATTAACTTAATAAAGCTACCATTAAAAAAATAGTATCATGTAAAGAGACCAAACTGGAAGGTAATATACAGTCAAACTATCAAAGAATAGAAAAATAAAGATCTAGGAAACCATGTAAGTAATTGGCAGCAAAATCTTAGTTTTTGCTCCTTTGGCATCATGCTTCCTAATTGTTCTTCCTTTCTTCATTTCGTCTGGGGTTTCTACCCATTCTCTCTCACATGTAGCTTTTTGAGGAAATGATGATGATGATGATGATGATGATGATGATGATAATGATGATGATATGTTTGATTTGAGAGAAAGATAAGGAAGAAATATTCAAGCACACCTAGTGTTTGCCTTAGTTTTGGGTAAGCACAAAGCTCATGAAGGAAGTCTTTAAATATAGAAATATACTTGTTTCCTATAATTTGAATCAGAAGATAGTATAGCAGCACCATACTTTGGGGGGTAAACAATAGAATAAGTCCACGTAACATGATTTTTTGCTTGTGTATTCCCAAAAGGTACTTTTATAAAAAAAGGAGTATTTGGTAAAGAGTCTTGTCTACACCTCAAAAATCAGTACATGACGCCAGAGTCTATTATGAACTTTCAGCCTGCTTAATTAATTGCTTGGATCACTTTGTAGTTAATTAATATAGACTCTATTGTGAAAATGCCTGAGAATCCCTAAGGAAATAGCCTGTGCAGATAGGTCATCAGTATGAAGGGCAAAAATCAATAGGAGTTTTCTAGAACTGAGACATAAAAACAGGCTTTTCTTCATTTAGGCAAAGAACATAGGATCACTCCCCAAATAAAAACTGCCTCACGTGGTCCAAAAATAAAAGTGTCTGGTTTTCTAGCTTTGGTACAATTGATTTTCATAAACTACCTACATACCTTTTACTTTTTGAAGTTCAAATATCATATTGGAAATATTTAGGGCTCACCAAATATCCCAAGTACTTGTCTATATTCCCCAACACCCCCACCAGACCCTCTAGGAATGAGGGTTTGGGTCACCACCCCAGGTAAAGAATGCACCAGGCTCAGCCTGCTGGTGCTTGCTGAAGCCAAAGAGAATATAGAATGAGAAGTAGAAGAAGATAATTACAATTACGAGCTACAACCATGTAACCAGTTACAGAAACAAGAACTGAAATTGTCAAGAATATTTCCTATTTATTTTGTTATGAATATGTTTGGGGGGGGCATGGGTATGGGTGTGTGTGTGTGTGTGTGTGTGTGTGGCAGAAGTATACAATTTTAAGCAAGTATCTATTTTCTTTCCCCTCTTATTCCCTTATCATCTAACATAAGATGTATTGATTTTATATCATAGAGTTTAAGTACTGTTAACCTTATATCATATTTAAATTACAGGATACCAAGGAGAAGAGTAAACCTCACTCATAGATTTTACGTCCTCTTCTGGGGAAGAGGTTATGTGTCTTTGGTTGTAAGCAGGATTGTTGTATCATATTTGGTAGAATAATGATCTTGTTATTACCCTTATTTGAAAGTTAAATATGGGTTAAAGAGATGTGTATAAGTGCCTGGTTGACCAGGGGTAGACATGTTAATTTTATGTGTCAACTGGACTAAGTCATGAGGTGCCCAAACATGTGGGTGTTTCTGTGAGTGTGCTTTTGGATGATATTAACATTCAAATTCGTAAGTTACACCAAGTAAAGTAGATTGTTCTCTCTAATGTGAGTGGGCCTCATCCAATCAGTTGAAGGCCTAAACAGAAGGAAAAGGCTGATCCTCCCCAGAGTAAGGGAAAGAATTCTTCCTGCCTGATTGTCTTTAAACTGGGACATTATAGTTTATTTGTTTGTTTGTTTGTTTGTTTTTCCTGTACTTGGACTAGAATGAAACCATTAACTCCCCTGGTCTCCAGCTTGCTAGTTCAGCCTGCAGATCCCAGGACTTGCCTGTTTCCATAATCAAGAGAGCCAATTCCTCATAATAAATTGATAGATAGATAGACAGACAGACATATAGATAAATCAATCTGTATTCTATTACTTCTTTCTCTCTAGACAACCCTGACTACAGATTTTGGTACCAAGAGTGAGGTACATCCTCTATCCTTCCCTTCTTTCCTCTGTTCCAGTGAACATGGAAGCCATGGCTTCCACATGGCATAACTCAAAATGGAAGACATCTGATCTGCAGCAGACTTCCCCTGAGTGAGAAACAAACCTTTATATTGGCACATCACCCAGAGAGCTACCACAAAGTTTCCTAACACAATATTTTGAGATCTAGGCTTCATTCTGACTATGTCTAGGGCCTTGAGATTAAAACTAAAACAGGCTAAAATGTGTAATCCTAAATATTAGGCCATATCTTGATAAATACAAATGAAACTACAATGAAATTGATAAACCAATATTCCTATAACTGCTCTCATGCATGCAGAACCACCAGGCTCTTTATGATCCCCACATGTTTTCTAGGACATCCCCCAAGGAATGCTACAAGTGTGTTTACAACTCAAGCCAATCTATGAGCTCCAGTGTACGTGTGGTGCCCATCACATTCTACTTCTGCTCTGTATCTTGCTTTTGAAGAGTGATGCCTAACAAATCATTTAAAGAGACTATTCGTTGCTGCTACCTTGATAACATTTGCAACAAGAAGGTTGCCTCTGAATGTTGTCAAAGCTGCAATGTGGGTTTTCAGGATAGGGAGATAAGAACTGACTTCTCCTATTTGTTTGCTATTTTTTGTCTTCTGGGTCCCCAAACAGAATGTGCTATATACACAGATTTCCAAAGCCTCTCATCAAAATAGCTTCTCCAACACTAAGTGATCAAAAACAATAATAAAGTTTTACGGAACAAAAGCTATGCTACGGCCCTCCATTTATGTCCCTCTCTATTCCAACAAAATTGCTTTTATTTTCTTGAATCAGAAAATAAAAGCCCACATAGAGTTCAGTGAATGCACACATATATTGATGGATGGTATAGGCCAATATAAGGAAGAAAATTCTCTTTTACTATATTAAAAAGTAAAAGCTATTTTTTTCACTCACATGACTTGCAGAAGACATGACTCTTTTTCTTAATTACTCCACATTTTACCTAATACCTCTTTATCCCTGAGTATCATTCTGATGAGGTACTTCTCACCTTTTCTATGAGCATTCTAGGACATATGAGGAAATGCACACTGTTGCCTAGTCATCTGGATAGACTAAGCTACCTAAGCACTAAAATAAGAGCAAATTACAAAAAAATAAAAATAAAACAGTGATAGTTAATGCCCTCAAACATCAGAAAACAGCACAACTTTAATTATGCCCCTCCGTTGTGATTTATAATGTTTTAGGTCAGAGTAATTCCAAAGGAAAAATAAAAACTGCAACAGAGGGAACTGATTCTATATGCAACCTGCAATAAATTTTCCCATGAAATAGTTATAATGATGACATTTGTGTCTAATTATTATTTAAAACATAATGTCACCCAGCACTCAGGAACAGAGTGCTGAAAGTGAAAGTAAATTATGTGAAAGTGAATCCCTTCAGAAAAATGTTTTAATTAAGATAAAATTGCTCTTTTTTCCCCAAATTTCTAAATGATGCCATTTTACACTAATGATACATATATAGATCTATTTTCTAAAACATACATTTATATAAAAAACAGTATGTTAATCCTCATTATTGCCATGAATATGAAACTTATACTTGGAATACTGATGTTTTCTTTTATGTACTACTCTCCAGTTAATACACAGTGTGCTAGAGAGGATAGCGGTACGGAAATCAGCATTTCTCAAATGGCGTTCTTCTCAAAGGACTTACCAGATGACTTAATGCACAATGAGCATTTTTTCTTGGTTTTCTCTCATTTGCTGTCAAAAAGCATCAAGCAGCAGCACCTGCACAAAGAGATTAGGAATGATAGAATTTCTAGGAGCTCATATTAACAGGAAAGCACACAGTGACAAGACAACACAATTTATTTTTAGTGTGGTTGCTTAATTAGTTATCATTTTTTAGATGACCTCCCCATGCTACCATATTGTCATCCTTCCAGCTCCCATCTTTTGCTTTTCAGGGAAAGTGTGGGGCTTGAGACCTGATGCCTGCATTTGGTTTTGATTATGCGCTAATGTTGGAATCTGATATTCTAGGGAAGTCTTGTTATTCTGATTGCTTACTTCACGTCCAAGATACTACAGGTCGGCAGCTGTTTTACTGAAGTAAATCTTTAGTATGCAGATTTTTTAAGAATTTCTATACATGCTTCTGTGAAATTTCTTTCACTTTTAGAAACTGTAAGCTTTCAGAGTAGGCTTTCAGATTTTTTTTTTCACATTCTCTTAAAAAGATACCTAGAATTTCTTTTCACTTGACTTTGCTTGCTCTTTTTTTTCCTCCATGCACTCACCAAGACAGGGCAATCTAGAGTATATTTCTATTTATACACTAAACTGATGATCTTGATTTTTATTCTGAACTGTACTGAAAGGAATAATTATCTCCACTGGGAAAACTAGCTACTGCTTTGGGACAAGCCATTCCCTGGTTTCACTTAAAATAGTAGCAGTATGATTTGCTTCAGATGTGTTACAACATCCATGGCAGCAGAGTTCAATATCTTTGAAAATTAAGGGGCAGTGGTTTAAACATGGTATAGAAAAGTTGAAGAAAGGAGAATTGATACATAACAGTTACCTTTTCTCAATGCACTTTAAGAGAAAGTGACACAAAGTGATTTGGTTTTGTTCCCTTTACCAAATGAAAACAGGGCGGCCTGGCGTAGTCAGTTGAATGGCTTAATGAAAGAACTGAGAGAGTAAAAAAACTAACTTACTCTTTACTCAATTAAGAGGTATCTATATCAAAGCCTGCCCAAAGTACATATGCATTAAGCTTTCAAATGCCACTAGCCCCCAGCACAGCACTGAAAGATTTATGAATTTGAAGAGGAGAATTCAGGATGTGGAAATTAATTCTGAGAGAATATCAGAAGTTGAATTATATAAATATAAATATATATATATGCACATACATAATGCATACATACATGTGTATATATATGCATATATAGACACATACGTGTTTGAGAGTAAAGTAAAATCTGTGCCTCTCCAATTGTAATTGCTTAAATCTTGCTCCATTTTATCTTTTTTTCTAGACCTTTCCTTTATAGCTTACTTTAATCAATATTTATACTGAATATTTTATTTAGAAGTTTTATGTTTATAGAAAAGCACACTTGATTATGAAAACATTGATTTTATGTCTTGCTCCCTAATCTATGACTAGGCAGATGAATGGTAAAGTTAACTCACTCTCCCAAATGGTTATAAAATTTGTATTTCAGGCAGCGTTCCAAGAGGTCATGGCTTGTTTGAAGACTTAACATATTTTCATGCAGATATATTGCAGAAACCACCCCCTAAATCAGAGACTAACAAAATGTATGTTGGAATAATTTACCATGCAGATGGAGTGAGATAAAGAGAGCTCCAATAGTGTATCAGTGGGACGGTCAGTGCTGGGGAAGATATTATAGAAGGGAAGACCCTCAGGAGGAACAATGCACGAATGAGTGGTCAGAAGCCTTGATGAACAGCAAGATAAGCCAAAACCCTAGATCAAGGTCAACCTAAACTTCTAATATTAGAAAAATAAAATGAGGCAAACGTGAGACAGTGCATGCATAAAGTTACAATCCACTTAGATATTATAGGAAGTTTTGTGCCTGGTTTGGAAATAGTATGCTTCTTCCTTAATGTGATTAATACAGAGCAATTGTAATTATAAAGGCTATGCTCCCGATAGTTTTGTTCTATACTGATACAGATGATACTTTATAGGAAAATGTGATTTAGGGTCTTATGAAGCCATGCAAGTTCCATCTCTGGGAGAGCCCGTTATACATTTTAAGAGAACTTTGGTTGGCTAAAGATCCAGGCTTCCCTTTATTCTTGAGGGAACTCTAGCCTCTCTCAAGTTTTCCTAAATGGTTCTGGGAATTCCCTCTGGGTTTATTCCCATTGTAGCACATGTCACAATAAATTAAAATTGCCCATTTCTGGACCACCTCCCATTATACTTAAGCTCTTTGACGGAGAGGTGTCTTAGCCAAGTTCTTTTTTATTCAAACCCTACATCCAATTGATGACAAGTTTCCATCCTCTCTACTACTAAATATACATCTCTGTCCCAACTCCCTCTCACCAATTTCGATACTACAATCTTACCACAGGGTCTCATCATCTTTTGTCTGGATTCATATACAATAGTCACCAAAGTGGTCTTCCTGATTCTGCTCTTATCCCACTACAGTCTACCCTACTGAGTGTAGCCAGGGGGATGTTTCTAAAACTTATATTCAAATCATTGTCCTTAATGACAATGTCCTTCAAATAACTTCCAGTGGAAAGGATGATAAAAGCCAACCCGTTTACCCACTTATTCCTTTCTATTTTCCCTTAGGTCGTACACTTTAGGGAGAATATCTTCCATTCTATTTCTTGAACATTCTACATTTATCCCTGACCAGGGTCTTTGCCTTTGGATGCCTTTCTGCTTGGATGCTCTGCTCCCAGGTCTCTGCATGGCTACCTGCTTCTAGTCACTTGGGTCTCAACTCAAATTTCACCCTCCCAGCAAGATCTTCCATGACTCTTTAGATAAAGGTGTCCACCTTGCCCCAGTCGCTCAATCTCATATTTCCCTACTTTGTCTGTTTCATAGCACATTTTAGTATCAGAAACTTTCACATCCAGAGGTACCTGGGTGGCTCAGTTCATTAAGCGTCTGACTTCGGCTCAGGTCACAATCTCACGGTTCATGGGTTCGAGACCCGTGTCAGGCTCTGCGCTGACAGCTCAGAGCCTGGAGCCTGCTTCAGAATTTGGGTCTGCCTCTCTCTCTCTGCTCCTCCCCCACTTGTGTGTGCTCTCTCTGTCTCTCAAAAATAAATCAACATTTAAAAAAATTTTTAAAAGAAACTATCATAGCAGTTAATGTATTTATTGTCTATCCCACTTGAAGATAAACTCGAGAACAGAGACTTTATCCCATTCATTACTATATTCTCAGTTCTTAGACCTGTGCCTGATAAACAGTCAGTGATTAATAAGTATTTTCAGTGAGTGGTAGGGAGTTTGTCTTCTAAACCACTCTTCCTCCACTGTCTAGCATCACACCATATGCATTTTAGATACATAAGAAATATTCATTGATTGAATTAGTGTTTTCTCTGAGAAAAATCTGCTTGACAATTATGGTGGTGCTAAGGGTTGAATCATGACCCCCAAAAGGATATGTTGAATTCCTAAAACCTGGTACCTGTGAATGTGATCTTACTTGGAAACAATGTCTTTGCTGATGTAATCAAGTTCATATGAGGTCATTCTCTATTAAGTTGGCCCCTAACCCTTGTGTCCTTATAAAAACAGAAGAGATACAGAGACAGACATGAACAAAAGGAACAATACCTTGTGAATACCATGTGAAAATAGAGGCAGAGATTGGAGTGGTGTATGTGCAAGCCAAGGATTGCTGGTAACACCAGTAGCTAAGAAAAAGGCATGGAACAGACTCTTCCTCAGAGATCTCCAGAAGGAACCGATCTTGCCACCACCTTGAATTTTCACTCCTGGCCTCCAGAAGAATGAGAGAATAGACTTCTGTTGTTTTAAGCCATGCAGTCTGTGATACTTTGTTAGGGAAGCCATAGGAAATTAATATGCATGGCAAAAAGAAAAAGGAAAGGTTGAGAAGATGAGTAAGAATTAAAATGTGAGGTGCAAATTTACTATCATTCCATTATGAAATGTAAGAAAATGTTCCAGTTTTCATTATTTACTAGACATGTAACTACAGGTGTACATTTTAACCTCCCTGAGCCTGTTCTCTCATTTATAAAATGTGGTTTATAATGCCCTCCTATAGTGTTATGATACTAATATAGTTAACATATGCAATTCCCTCAAAACAGTGTCTAGTATATAGTGAATATTCAAAAAATATTAGCCCTTATTCTTCCTCAGGGGCTGGAAACTATAACAGTGCGTAAAGACTGGTGCTATAGCCGTGAGCTACATAAATTCTGCTCATCACTCAGCAATTTATTCCTCCAGCAAAGATTACTTCAGTCCCAAGTATTGTACTGTTCTCTCTGTTCCAATGCCAGGTTGAGCTCTTCAGCAGCATTCCCTCAGAATCATTTCTTTGAAGATTAAGGAATCTGGAGTCAGATTTCAGCCTAATAGAAGGTTCAACACAATGAGTTATTTCTTTCTAAACGTAGACAGAAATACTCATGAGGGGGGCGCCTGGGTGGCTCAGTAGGTTGAGCCTCTGACTTCAGCTCAGGTCATGATCTCACAGTTTGTGGGTTTGAGCCCTGCGTTGGGCTCTGTGCCGACAGCTCAGAGCCTGGAGCCTGCTTCGGATTCTGTGTCTCCTTCTCTCTTTGTTCCTCGCCTGCTCACGCTCTGTCTCTCTCCAAGATAAGTAAAGATTTAAAAAAATTAAAAAAAAAAAAGAAAGAAAGAAATACTCATGAGGTAACGACTTGCCTGAGTTTGTAGGATTGCTCCCCAGGAGGATGTAGATGAGATTCATATACAGATCTGGTAAAGCAGATGCATTGCCACGTGTGGTGGATACTGTGGCACACTGCCCAGAGCCCCTTTCAGAACCGAGGGCACGATTCCTCATTGGCTGCCAGTGCATCTGGTTATCAGTCCATTCTGGAACTTGCTCTTGTCTTAAGAGCTAACTCACCTAAAGCCATGCCCTCCTCCTGGGGCAGTGTAGATCCGAAATTGGCTGTTGTCGGGGTAGTAAGATGCATTCTCTTCTCCCCAAGTCAGGACAATTCTGAAGGATCAGAATTGAGCTCCCCATGGGATCGGCCAAGAACTTTCCTGAGTCAGATTAAGGTGACCTTTTCCCTCTGCCCAATCCTATTTCCATCTCTTCCTCCAGAGATGTTGAACTCAAGAGCACTCGCTGTAGCCTTCTTATACTCAAATCATTATCTCAGTCTTCTTCAGGAAGAACCCAACTTATAACACCATCTGAAGCAAACCAATCAACCTCATAGAAATTAATTAGCTCACATGGACTTTTAGAGCCTAAATACTTTCCAGAAAGAAATTTGAAACATTGGTCTAAATATGAATAAGATGAGCTCATTTGACATGGGGTGGGGGAGGGAATAAAAGGGAAAAACAGTTGCCCATAATTTATTCACATAAAAACAAAATGTGAATGCATCCTCCTTTCATTGTGTCATTCAACAGTTGAGGCTAAAGGTAAAATTTGCAAGTCAAAAATTATTGCTTTTTATGTTGATAGACACATAAAAATGGATGAATGGAAAGAAAGCAGAAGATGTCATAACCCTTGCTAATACTACCTTTACATTTCTATGGCACATTGATGTTTATAAAGCCTTTCATATGCCTGCTTTCATTTGAATTTTGTTCTAGTGCTGACAGAGGTGAAGAATAAGTGTCATTATTCCCTTTTCAGAAATGAGAAAGCTGAACTTCTGAGTTGTTGTTTTTTTTCCCCCCTTAAAGTCCAGTGGAAGAACTAAGAATCCATGCTGATTTTCTAAGCAAAAACCTGTTGGTCCTTGGTTCTCCCTGCATAAAACAACTCGAACTGTAGAGACAACATATACATTCACAAAATAATTAGCGAACAATGAAAAGGTTTCAATCACGTGGAGAGATACCTGTTAAATGGATTCATTCGCACTGAAGAGGTGTGAGGGGAATATTGGAAGGGGACTAATGAAGAAATTACCTACAAAGACTTTGTTGTTGCTCTTGCTATATCCAGGTGCTAAAGCTAACATTTACTTTCAGATATTTGTACTATGTGTTTTACATGTATTACATAAATTTTTCCAAGGATCAACCCAATGAAGTAGGCACTAACTAGCATACACGAAATCGGCTCTGTAATTAAAGTCAAGGATTGTGGAAAACTTGCCTTCAAATCCTGCTGCCATGCTTGTGTGATGCTGGGCAGTATGCAATATCTCTAAGCATCAGCTTATCCCTTCAGCAAAAGAATGAGAGGGTGTCTAATGCTGTCTACTTCATAATGTTGTTGCGAACATTGAGAGAGATTAAGTATGAAAAGTGCATAGTACATAATAAAACCTCAATACATTATAGTTGTGTCCATTTCACAGATGAAAGAATGTAGGCACAGAAAATTTGATAACTTCTCCTAGATCATACAGCTTGCTAGTGGCAGGGGATTTTCCAGACCATCAGATCTCCTTAGCCTCATACTCTTTGTGTGTGAGACATTATTTACCACTAGGCTATTTCCTGACATCTTTAAATGAAGCATTTTTAAGGCACATAGGAGGTGGTCCTTTTGGCCACATTACAATTGGTATTTGGCTCAGTGAGAACAAGTGGATGGACCCTTTGGTGTGACTTTCCCTTCCATCTCCACAAAGAGCCCACATTCTACAGGGCCTCTCTACCCAGTGATGGTCCAGGACTCTCGCTGTCAGCCACTGCCCTAAGCTACTGGTGTCGCAGGTGCATGCAGCGACAGGGGAGGTCTGGGAGTGAGGAAGGGAAACAGTCCTTTGAGGACTGATAGATGGCTTCTAACTCAGAAAATACAGAATTCCAGTTTGTGAAGGATGATTTGTTCAGGAGATATTTCATATCCAATATATTCACTTTCCAAGCACTCTGGCTTCTCAGAATGGAAACGTGGTGCTCGAAGGAAACATTTTTTTAATCCTCCAAAAACACCACTACTAAACCAATCTTAATTAACACATTTTCTATTAACTAGAATGATCTGAAATTCCAAATCCATCATGCAAGACACGAATAGAATTGGACTGCACACTAAAAATGTGCATACTTCACTGTTGTACATCTGCCTGGATCACCTTTAAAACAATTAAATGGTGAATGTGTGACTAAATTACCACACCGTGTTCTCTGTTTAATTTCAAGGTTGAAGTGTCTTTCCATCACGAATATGGGTAAAACCCTAGAATGCTGGGGGACAGAACAGGAATTAATGGCTCTTTCTGTTGTTTTGATTTCCACATATTTGATGGCTTTGTGTAATTTGAATAATTGTAAGCTTCCAGCATGCTGATAAGGTTCACCTACATTATTCATTTGCATGAAGTGCTGATCAATTAAAGCTTCTCTCTTAAAAAAAAAATCATCCCATCCTGCAGCAACAAAGCTTAGGTTACTCCTAGCTGTCTCTACTCTCTTTTACTAGGGAATTTCATCAGGAAAACTTATCAATCTTTTTCTTGCCTTATTTTTATCCTAACCTAGTCTGTGTTCTTACCCTTGACCTATTCTTCTTCACTTAACTTTTACAGTCTGATTACTACATTTTTAACACTTATTTCAGGAAGGCATTTGATAAACATGACCATTATTGGAAGGAGATTGTTAATTCCATGGTTACTGATTTACTGGCAGCACAAAAGTGCATACGTCCAAATCCATCTGTGATGAAATACAGAACTATTTCTTAAAATGGAGAAACTGCTTTTCTTCCTTTGTCTTATAAGAAAAATATGATAGTTAATTTTATATGTCAGCTTGGCTGGTCCACGGTACCCTGATATGTAGTCAAATGCTAATCTGGATGTTTCTATAAGGATGTTTTGGATGAGATTAACATTTAAACCAGTGGACCTTAAAAAAATTTTTTTTAAGTTTCTTTATTTTGAGAGAGAGAGAGAGCAAAAGCAGAGAGGAAACAGTGAGAGAGAGAAAGAGAATCCCATGTAGGGTCTCAAATTCATGAACTGTGAGATCATGACCTGGGCTGAAATTAAGAGTCAGTTGCTTAACTGACTGAGCCACCCAGGAGCCCCTAAACCAGTGGACTTCCAGTAAAGTACACTGCGGTTCCTAATGTGGGCCCATGGGACAATCAGTTGAAGATCTGAATGGAGCAAATGACTGACTTCCCCAGAGCAAAAGGGAATTTTGCGGCAGATGACTTTTGGACTTGAACTGCAGCACTGACTACTCTGTAGGTCTCTAGCCTCACAGACCAGCCTACAGATTTCAGACTTGTGAGCTTCCATAATAGCCTGAGCCAATTCCTTAAAAAAGATCTCTTTTGATAGACAGATGATTGATAGATAGATAGATAGATAGATAGACAGACAGACAGATGTTCTGTTTCTCTGGAAAAGCCTAATACAAAAGCTAATCAACAGAAAATGACTATATCTATTTTACAATTGTTAAAAAGACCCAGGTAGCTTATATGTCTAGAATGCCTCCCCAAAGAAGGTTGGGGAGGCACGCTAAATTTCATGGAAAAGTTTGTGGTCAAATAAGTTTGAGAAACATGGAATTAAAATTAACTGTATTTTCTTTATAGTAGGAAGCTAGAGTCAAAAAGGAGCAAGATGAGCTAGGAAAACTGGTAGACACAAAAAGGCAAATGAGTGCCCATCAAGTAAGGGGAGAGACAGTTTTTTCTCCCCAGAACCTGGATGGGGAGACTAGATCAGGGTCCTGCCTTTGGAACCACCTCCGGTGGCTTCCACTGCATTTAGGATATGCTTCATACTCCTTGCTGCAATCTATAAGAGCCAGCAGACTCTTCCTCTTGCCTACCTCTCTAATCTCTTCTGCTACTACTATCCTCTTTATGAGCTTTATTTCTATCCCCCCAGGGCTTCAAGTTCAACCCCATCCCAGAGTCATTTGTATACTTCTCCCTTATATACATACGTTGAAATGAGACCATCTGACTGTTGGCTCCTTCTCATTATTCAAGTCACCCTCTCTCAGGGAGATCATCCCTATCCATTGTCAGAGAGAGTAAGAACCTTCTTGTCTCTCTCCCTCTAACACTTCACGGTTTTATCTTCTCCATAAAATAAATAAGCATCATATTTATGTGTTCATTTCTTAATACCTGTCATTTGGATACTTAAAAGCCACTTAAAATTTTATTTGGTGGTCTGAAACCATTTATGAATTGATTCATCAATCAAACATTTTACTAACACCATGTCAATAAGGGACATTATCATTCATAAAGTAGTCACATTTGGTAGGTGAAGAGAGAGGGGAGCTTGTTGGGACCACTAAAGACAAGATATCCAAAGTCCATGAGCAAAATTCAGTTAGGAACTAGTGTTGGAAGGGGCACCTGGGTGGCTCAGTTGGTTAAGCATCAGACTCTTGATTTTGGCTCAGGTCATGACCTTACGGTTGTGAGATCAAGCCCCATCAGGCTCTGCACTGAAAGAAAAGAAAGAAAAAGAAATGAAGGTTGGAGGAGAAGCTCAGGAGCAAAACTCAGAAGAAAAGGACAAGGGGAGATACCAAAGAGAGAAGGTAAGCCAGCCTGCACCACTATGAAAGCAATGCTGGGGGCGCCTAGGTGACTCAGTCGGTCAAGCGTCTGACTCTTGGTTTTGGCTCAGGTCATGATCTCAAGGCTCTGGAGTCTGAGCCCCACACTGGGCTCCATGCTGACCGTGTGGAGCCTGCTTGAGATTCTCTATCTCTCACCTGTCTCTCTGCCCCTCCCCTGCTCAAATGTTCTGTCTCTCTCTCTCTCTCTCTCTCTCTCTCTCTCTCAAAAGAAATAAACTTAACCTGAAAGCAATGCTGAACAAGCCAATACAGTAAAATGATGGTTTGAGATCATGGAAATAGGTCCTGGACAATGGGGCACAAGAGAGTCAATGTAAAGAGGCATCAGTCTTGAGAAGAAGAGAAAATTGATGAAAGCACTATATCAAAAGTTCAGTATATACAGTACCACTGGCAAGATGATTTTAAGTAGCATACAGATGGATTTCTTAAGAAATTATTAGTTGAGTAGTAGCTAAGGTGTGCTAGCGTGTTTTAATCAATATATCAAAATTATGAGTTAGAACCATGCTAAATTTAAAATATAATCAATTCAACCAAAAAAGTTGCAGGTATAATTTTATAGTTTATATGCAGCCATGTACAAAAATATTCATGAAGGAGGCAAATATAATGAGTTTAGAATATAAGGTTAAAGAAAATGGAACACTATTTTCCCTTCCATATCATATTCTTGAAAAATGTTCATATCTCAATATGTAACAAATTCAAAGCCTGGATCCCAAGCCACGTTGCTTTCTTCCTGTAACCTACCATTCAAATTCTAGCACTTTCCTATCTCTATTGACTTAAGCTTTGTACAAAGAGGCTTAGACTTAGAAGTATACATATAATGGCTCTGTCACTTATTAGATGCGTAACTTACAGAAAGATACTTTGTTACTCTGGTTCACAGTCCCTTACCTGTGAGCCTGACTTCAGTCTACCCTCTCCTAGCTTCCTTCCTTGGCTGGTCACTACTATTCCATTTCTTCTACTTTCCATCCCTCCTCCCTAGTCATTCTCAAACGCCAGTGTCTATCAGAATAAGTGCAGCTTCCTGGGACCATGCCCAGAAATTGTGATTCCTACAGGTCTGGATAAGGTCTGATAATCTGCATTCTAGCAAACACCCTCGTGTTTCTGAAGCAGAGGCAATATATTAAGAAATACTTCTCGGTTCACAGTCTCAGCATGAAAACTACAAAAAGAGGTACCAGGTTGTCAAGTCATTATTATGAAGTCACCTCTGAACCAGCAGCCCCTCCCTTCCCACTGGCTCTGATTTCTAACTCTATTCCTGCCTGTGAATTGTATCACTTTTCTTTTTCTTTTTGTGCTGGGTTAGTCCAGCCACACATCTTGGCTTCTCAAGCTCGTCTATCACACCATCCATCCTGCTCCTGTCTTTGCCATCCTTCCAGATCAATAGACCCACAAGAGAAAGAAAGGTCATTACTACTGAAAAAAGAGACATAATGAGCTACACAGTCCACATCTGACCTTGGATGGAGAAATAGCAGACATCTCTGAACTCAAGAGCTCCAGTCTACAGGCTTCTCTGATCCCAGAGTCTGGAGCAAATCTGGCTAACCCCAGATAATTGTTCAGCTGCCCCTTGCAGCTGCTCTCAAAGCCTGTGTGTAGATAATCAGTGATGTACTGCTCAAAAAGCTAATAAGGTTAATATCTACTTTTAGAGAAAATATAAGAAGAGGGAAGAAGAGTCATAATTAGGAGATGGGGGTAGTGGGTTCTTTTCTTTCCCCATGACATAAGCTAAAACTAATTAGGGAATCCTTGGCATATGCAGGCTGAGGTGCTGGGTTCTGAACAGTTGTTATAACACATCCCATTGAGAGGACAGAGATAGCCTTCTGGTCCACCTCCCCTTTGTTGAGGCATGTTCTCCTCCCCCAAATCCTCCCAGAAGATCTAGACACAAGCTCTTTTTATGCACATGTATCCTGCTGAGGGCTGCGCAATCACAGAACAGCCCAGAAAAACAACACCCAGCACACAATATGCACATTGTTTTGATTGAGACATTGCTGTTGGAAATGCATTTATTTCTGCCTCTCGTAAATACTCCTCCACAGTAGAAGAAAAAATAACAAATGCATTGTAAATAGAGGCCCAGACGTCTTACGCTTAAATTACAGTCACGTCATGCCAGTCCTATCCGATCTTTCAATTACAGTCATTAATTGAGGATGTAACCCAGAAACAATTACATCCATGAAATTCTAATGAGTCTCCTGTAGTTAATATAAAAAGAAAACAATGGGAAATGCATGCTGATGCTGGAGTCTAATCCAATTCTGTCGATTAAAATAAAGAACAGCATTTTGTAACATGTAAATCTGATTCTTTTTCCTCTACCCAGTTTCATTTCTCAGAGAGTGACAGACTGAATGCATAGATTTGCTTATCTAACAAGCTTATCGAGTTGCCCTCTCTCCGTTAGGTCCGGAGCACATCTTGAAAACTCACCGGTGGGGAATATATTTGGCTCAGGGATCCATCTTTTAGAGAGTCTCATATACCCACAAGAAAAGTCCATTCTTTATTTACCTGACCTAAGTGAGAACATACTTCACTATGACAAAATAATTATATGAATGATTTCTGGAAGAGCATGATGGCTGCTTAATTCTGAATCTGTCTGCTTCTGCTAGAAATAGAGCAACAAGATAATGAAAAGAAAAGAACCAAAAAAAAAAAAAATCACAAACTCCATTTTCACTTAAAATAGGAGACAAAGAAAACCCACAAACTTCAAACTATGTGTACATGCTGCCAAAAGCAACTGACACCAGCAGAACCTGGCAGGAAGGCCCCCCGAGGAGCCATGCTGCGAGTGCTGACTGCAGAGGCCCATCACAGAAACCAAAAGCAAAATAAGTATCTACTCTCCAAAAGGGGCGGGTCCCAAATGGTGGGCAAAAGTGCCAGGAACAGTACTGAAAGACAGTTGGCCATGAGCGAGTGAGGGTAGAAGGAAGACTTAAAAATTTGCCCAGACAAATGCAGAGAATATATTTAGAGAATGTCAGGAAAAATCAATTTTCTGAAAGTAAGTGGATCACGTTGGGAAATAAGACATGTGCCCCTGGGTAGTAGCAACGGCCAGTAGAATACGCGGAGGAGACACAGGACTGGATGAGGAAGTTCTCCAGAGCCAAGTTAGGTTCTAAGAGGCAAAGGAAGGTCCTACATAGAAGTGCCACAGTATAACAAAAGATCTTTGAGCCCAGGGCTGATTTCCAACAGAAATTGATTCCTGAATTTTCTTTTTTCTCTAAGCCTATAATCGTTGGCTGAGATGTCTATTTTAAATTGGTTGGTTTCCACACCATATCAATGCCTATACTATTCTGGTTTGAGTTGTGAATCAGGGAAGCTATTCCTATTCACTCTACACTACCTCATACTCACATCTAGGAACATATTGTTCTCATTTATATGAGAACCCAAAAAACAAAAGGGTAAAGATATGCACAAAAAATTAAAATGATGTTAGAAAAAATAATGTGAGAAACTTTCCAACAGAAAGGAACACTCACTAAAATTATTTTACAGTATAGCAGATAACAACTTCAGCCCAATATTTCAATAAATAAAAGTTTTGAAAATAACAGATTATTTGCAGCTATGAAGGAAGATCACAAAGCAGAAATATAAGAGTTCTAGGATAATACAGTCGGACAGTAAGAAGTGATGGCAAGAAAGCCAGCAAAGGTAAAAAAAGAATTGACATAACTCAGGGGTAAAAAGGACAAAATTCTTTTATAACTGGAAAAGAATGATGACATGGAAACTACACAAAGGTCTGACAAAGAGAAGAAAGAAAAGGAAACAAAGAGGTGGAAACAAATAAATATTAAATTATGGATATAGAAAACAAGTAAAGAAAATGTAGTACATGTGCAATTGAAGATTCCAAGGAAGAAAAACAATTAGAGAATTAAAATTTAAAGATATCATTTAAAAATTATTTGAACTAAAAGAAGAAGTAAATCTATACATTGAACCTGTGTACCAAGACAAATTTGTCCCAAAACATATCTTAATAAAATTATTGGGCTTTAAGAATAAAGAAAAAATTCACTGGATAGGCAAAAACATCAATATCCTTATAAGGGCATGGGGGAATAAGATTAGTAACTGTTATGCGTTGAATGTTTGTTTCCCACACCCCCCCCCAAATTCATATGTTAAATCCTAATGCCCAATATGATGGTATTAAAAGGTGAGAACTTAGGGAAATCATTAGGCCATGAGGGTGGAACCCCCATAAATGGGATTATTGCCCTTATCAAAGTAGCTCCTGAGAGATCCCTAGCCCCGTCCCCATGAGGATACAACAAGGAAGTCTGTGGCCCAGAAGAGGGCACTTAACCAACTATACACTGATACCGTGTTCTTATATTTCCAGTCTCGAGAGCTGTGAGAAATCAATTTCTGTTGATTATAAGCTATCCAGTCTCTGGTATTTTGTTACAGCAGCCTGAATAGGCTTAGACAATATCAAACTTCTCTCACAGTAACTTTTAATGTCAGAAGACAGTGGAAAAACACCTACAAGATGTTTAAGGAAAGAAAATATGAGCCATAAAGGAGAATCAAGGTTGGTAACTTTACTATCAGATCAGGAAGAAATTAGACCAAAAAGCATTTGGAAGAAGAAGAAAGAGAAGGGAAGAGAAAGAGCTGGAGCAAAAGTGAGAGAGACACTATATAATAGTTAAGATTGAAATTCACAATGAAAATATAATAGTAATGATTATCTATAGATCATCATAGTGCAACTTTAAAAAAGTGAAGCCTATGGGGGATATATTCTCTTTTCAATTGCACCATTTTAATTAATGGAAACATGACATTTCTGCTGTAGTCAGAAAAATCTTAAGAATGTCCACTGTCACCATTATATTTCACGTTATACTGGGAGAGTCAAAACCAACAAAATTATGCAAAGGAAAAGTTAGGGTAAAAAACAAAAATCTCAAAACTTGTAATGAAAGAGGTAAAACTCTATTTGCTAACTATCTAATTGTGTAACTGGTAATGGAAGAGAATCAAACATAAAAAAAAAAGTGATGGAATTAAATAAGGTTGTAGGGTATAGGGGTGCCTGGGTGGCTCAGTTGGTTAAGCATCTGACTCTTGTTCTCGGTTCAGGTCATGATCTCAGCGCCTTGGGATTGAGCCCCGTGTCAGGCTGGGCTGTGTGCAGCAGCACAGAGAGTGCTTGAGTTGTTCTCTCTCCCTCTTTCTCTGCCCCTCCCCTGCTCATGCATGCTCTCTCTCTCTCAAAATAAATAAACAAACATTTTAAAAAAACTGTATGGTATAGAAGTAATATATAGAAATCAGTAACATTCATAATAATAAATGCCTAGTTATGATATAAGATGAAAGAAAAGAATCTATAAAGTCAACAGGAAAAAGAAATGTCAGAGAGAAATACTCTAGCACATTGTAATGATTTCAGCAATATCTTTCATCCCACATATTCTTAAATGTGACTAGACACTTCTATCAAGAGGTGGGATCTATGTCTGTGCCCTTGAGAGTGGATGGGCTTATGACTATGGTGGAAGCGATGCCATGGGACTTCTGAAGCTAAGTTATCAAAGGTGATAGAGTTTCCATCTGGTTCTCATGGGACACTGGCCTTTAGGACCCTGAGTACCAGGTAAGATGTCCCGGGCTGCCATGCTGTGAGGCAGCCTGGGCAACACAGGCCGTATATAGGTGTCTAGGTGACAGCCCCAGCTGAGAGTCCTGAGAGGAGTCAGTATCAATGGCTAGACATGTGAATGAAGAGGCCTCCCAATGTTTCCTGCCCCCAGTCACCCATTCACCCCCAGCCTTCAACTCTTTTCAGCTGATGTCACAGAGAAGCCAGAGAGAGCTGTTGCTATTCTCTCCTTTCCAAATTCCTGACCCACGGAATCTAGGAGCCTAACAAAATGGTTGTTTTACAACACTAAGCTTGGGTGGTTCTGCAATATAAATAACTGTTAGAAATACTTAATAAGAAATATTCACAGCCTTTGTGAGGAAAATTTTAAAACTTCTGAAAGACAAAAAGAGTATACTTGACCAAGAAAAAGGAAAACCTGTTCTTTTTTTTTTTTTTTTTTGGAAGTTGTGGTGGGGGGTTGTTTATTGTTGTTTTGGAACTAAGAAAGGTGATTCTAAAATGCATCTGGGAATATTTTAAAAATAAAAATATTTTGGAGAACTATGAGAAAATGATAGAGAAATTATTGATACTAACCTTACTACATATTGAAGCATATTACAAAGATTATATGATAAAACAATAGATAGACTAATAGAAAAACCAATAGAACAGAATATGGAGTCCAGAAATAAATCCAAATAGGTATGGAAATTTGGCATATGATAAAGTTATCATTTTCAAATAGAAGGATAAAAATGTATGGTTTTGAGGGAATTGCACACTGATCTGGAAAAAAAGACAAAATTGGATCCATACTTCTAATCAAACACCAGAATACTCTCCAAAAGTATAAAAATAAAATATCAGAAATTAAACCACAGGAGTACTGGACTAAAACATGAATAATTTCCTTTATAACTTTAGAGGAAGAAAAGCCTATTCAATGGTGAATAAAAAACACACAAATCTCAATTTAAAAAATAATAAATTTAAGTACATAAAAATAAGAAAATTTGCATGACAAAAATATCAGTACAAAGAAAAAGGTAAATAAAATGGGAAAAAATTTGCGATTTCTATCACAGACATAAGGTTAATCTCTTAAAATTATTTTATTTTATTTTATTTTTTTTATATTTATCTATTTTTGAGAGAGAGAGAGAGAGAGAGAGAGAGAGCAGGGGAGGGGCAGAGAGAAACAGAGACACAGAATCGGAAGCAGGCTCAAGGCTCTGAGCTGTGAGTATAAAGTCTGACACGGGGCTCGAAGACATAAGCGGTGAGATCATGACCTGACCTGAAGTTGGAAGCTCAACTGACTGACCCACCCAGGTGCCCCTTTAATAAAATGCTTTTAACGAAAACAGTATTTAGGGACGCCTGGGTAGCTCAGTTGGTTTAGCATCTGACTCTTGATTTGGACTCAGGTCTCAGAGTTTGTGGGATCAAGCCTCGCCTGCTGTCGGGCTCTGTGCTGACGGTGCATAGCCTGCTTGGGATTCTCTCTCTCTCCCCCTCCCCTGCTCATGCTCTTTTTCTCAGAGTAAATTAATTAACTTTAAAAAAAAAAGTTTAAAAAAGTATTGGACAAAATACACAAAAAAGCTAAAAAAGTATTTGACAAAAATAAAAATTAGTGATGATTTTATAGTGATACGTAGTTTACATTTCAAATTACAGGTTTTAAATTAATTTGATTTTATATGTTTTTTTTCATTCACTGAAAATACTGGTTTCTATAAAACTAACGATATATTCAAAATAATAATAGAACTACTAAACACAAGTCTACTGAATTCAATTATTTTTTCAAATAGATGTTTATTTTTAAAATATTTCTTATTAGAGTTACACAGTAAAAATAACGCATTTTAAATAACATGAAGTAACTATTTTCTACATGATTGTTCTACACACAATATAAAATTTGAATCATTTTATTTAAACTTTATTCCATGTTTAGCAATTATTTTTATCTCAGTGTACTTTATTTTTAATTTTATAAAATATTAAATAATTACAAAATAAAAACATAATGCGATGTATAACTAGAGAAGTCTTTACTTCCCTCCTGGTTCCTTTTTATTTTCTCCTCTTTCCCACTTTATAGGTTGGGAGAATTTTCTGCATTTTTTTGTTCACTTAAACAAATACTCTGGAGTCACCTCATTATGAGTCTTCTTCATTACATTTTACAGAGGACTAGTGCTGTATTATGGAGAAATATTATTTATTTTAAGCCAGTTCACCATAGATGGACACATAGGTGGTTTCTAGATTTTGTTATTTTAAATATTGTCCAAATTAGGGGCGTGTAGATGGCTCAGTCAGTTAAGCATCTTAACTCTTGGTTTCTGCTCAAGCCATGATCTCACAGTTCGCGAGATCAATTCCCATGTTGAGCTCTGTGCTGACAGTGCAGAGCCTGCCTGGGATTCTCTTTCCCCCCACCCCACCCCTCTCTTTCTCTCTCTCTCTCTGTCCCTCCCCCACTTGTTCTCTCTCAAAATAAATAAATAAACATTTAAAAGATAAAAAATAAATATTGTCAATATTAATACCCTTGTATATACAGTAAAACCTTGGATTATGAGTAACTCGTTCTGCAAGTATTCCACAAGACAAGCAAACATTTCTAATAAATTTTAACTTGATAAATGAGCAATATCTTGCAATATTATATGACACTGAATGTCACATGATCACAACTGAGCCAATGGTTCTTGAAATTCGCTTTGATATACAAGTGCTTTGGTTTATAAGCATGTTTCTGGCATGAATTAGGCTCACAAACCAAGATTGTACTGTACATCATTTCGTATTTTTGCAAGGGTATCTTAATGTAGATTGCTAGAAGTAATTGCTAGATAAAAGAATAAAGATGTATTTTACTGGGTATTTCCAAATTCCGTTAAAATGACATTTTGCTTTCCCACCAAGCAATAAACGAAAGTGCCTTTTTCCCCAGAGCCTTGCCAAAACATTTATTATGGACAGAGTCCTTGATATATTACCTCACTGTGATTTTCACTTAGAACTCTGTCATTATAAATGAGTTTAAGCATCTTACTCAGGTTTTGGGAATATTTGCATTATTTTTGTAGAGTTGCGAGTTATTAGTATTTTTCTTTTCTATTTAAAGAAATTATATATTAGGGTTTTAACCTTTGTGTTATAAACTGAAAATTTTTTTTCCAGTTTGTAGCTAATAATTGTGTTTTACTGATTGAATTCTATTTTTCTTCTGTTCAAAAAGTTTCTTCAACTATTTTTGTGGTTGCATTTTCAAGTTCTCAGTACAGTGATGACTTCCAACTGTGAATTGCCAATCCACACTTCTACTCTGAACTTGAGACACACTGATGTGGCTGCCTACTCAAATTCCCCACCAGTCTGAAACAGGCCACCTAATCTCATTTACCCCCTCAGCCTTCTTAAATAGTTAAGAGCAACTCTATCTTTCTAGTAGCTCCAGATTTTTCAAAAAGTGTCTCTCTGTACTTTTCTCCCTCACATCTAACTAACTTCAAAGTAAGTTCGAGATCTGTCAACTTTTCACAGTCTTCAGTGTAACATCTTGGTCCAAGAGCACATCATCTCTTACTTGGGTTATCGCAAAAGTCTCCGTACTCTTTTTCCACCTTTGCCCTCTCTATTGCATATTCTCAATAAAGTAATTAAAATAATCCTGTTAAAATGTTGATCAGATAATTTCATCCTCCTGCTAAAAACCTTCAGATCTACAAGTGAAAGCAAAATCATTCCATTGGCCTCTGAGGCCCCACACAATCCAGTCCACTCCCACCTTCCCCTCTGATTTGATCTCCTACTACTTTCCTCCTTGTAGAGCTTGCTTGCAAAAAGACTGGCCTACTTCAGGTTACTGGATGTGTTCACTCCAATATCGGAGGTGAACGCCTCCTGGTGTTCCTCATCAGGGTCTTTCCAATAGCTTCTCACTCTGGTTGTCCATTCCAAAGACACCAACACGTTCCACTCTCTCATCTCTGCTACATCTTTATTCTAAGTCCATCATATAAGTGAGGACTCCCCTGTCCACTCTGGGAAAATTATACTGCCAAATGCCAAATTTATCTCTCTCTGAGTTATCTTCTAAACATAAATTACTTCATGAATTTAACTTATTACATATTTACTTACTTTGCCTATCATTTTTTTCTATACACACAAACCCAAACAACACTAAAAACATACATGATTCTAAGAACTGTTGAAGGCTATTATGTGTTTATTTGCTAACTACTGTCTACATTTACTGCACCTAGAATAGTGCCCGTCACAGAGCCAGAGTTCAACGTGTATTATTGAATCAATGAAATAAATAGATGGATAGAGAAAACAAATTAACCTTTTTCTGTAAAGTTCTACTATATTGATGGGTTATGTTTCCATCTCCACTCCTAGCTCTAAAGCCCTTTTTTTCACATGTGTAACTTCACTGATGAATTCATATTTTATAGCTCTTAAATTACAATTACTGATTTTCTTTTCTTTTTCATTAATCAGAAAGGAAAATAAAACCTTATTTGTTTCAAGAAAGAAAAAATAATGTTACATATAAAAATAACTAACATTTGTTTTGAGTGCTTACTAAACCTTAGGTGCTATAAATTTACAAGTATTGGGGTGCCTGGGTGGCTCATTCAGTTGAGTGTCCAGATTCTTGATTTCGCCTCAGGTCACGATCTCATGGTTTGTGAGATCGAGGGCCTGTCGGGCTCTGTGTTGACAGCATGGAGCCTGCTTGGAATTCTCTCCCTCCTTCTCTCTCTGCCCCTACCCTGCTCTCTCATACTCCTTAAATAAAGAAAGAAAGAAACCAACAAACTTAAAAAATATATGTTAAAAAAAGAAAAAGAAAACAGTGCCAACTTACCAAATTCTCACAAAAACCTTGAGCAAGGTCTATAACTATTAAGTGTACCACATGAATTCAAATATAGGAAATCCATCCCTAGAGCCAATGTGCTTAGCACTATATCACAACACTGCCTCTTTGGATTCTTATGTTGTAGGAAGTATTTCTACTCCCATTTTAGAGATCATAAAATTGAGGCAGTATATTTTAAAAACCTTCCACTTTTATAAGGCTGGTAAGTATAACCAGAGTGAAAGCTTGCCTTTTAACCATAATGTATACTAACTCTCACTATGTCATTCTTTAAGAAAATATAAATAGTGTAGGAGCGCCTGGGTGGCTCAGTCAGTTGAGCAACCAACTCTTGATTTCAGTTTAGGTTGTGATCCCAGCATTGTGGGATTGAGCCCCACATTAGGCTCTGTGCTGAGTGTGCAGCCTGCTTAAGATTCTCTGTCTCTCTCTCTCTCTTCCCCCCTCCCCCCACCTCTCTCTCCCTCCTTCTCTCTCTCCCTCACTCTGCCCCTCTCTCCCCGCTCACACTATCTGTATCTCTAAAATAAAAAAGGAAAGAAGAAAAGATAAACATTGTAATATTATTTAACAATAATCCATCTTTCCAATTTATCTAATATCCAAATTAGATAAATCCATCTTTCCATTTATCCATCTATTTATTCAACCAGACAGTCATCACACATTTATTGAGTACCTATTAAGGCAACAGATTCTATGCTGACTACCGGGAAGACAAAAGTAAACAAGACAGACATAATCCTCACCTTCAGGGAGTTTATAATCTAGGAAGGAAATATATGGATATAGAAGGGTACTTAGGAAGCTAGAAACATGAAAACCATTCCAAGCATCCATGGTAAGCTATTTATTATGATAGCATATTTTAATGTCCAAGAGGTTTATTCAAATTTATAACTATCCTACAAATTTTATTTTTTTACATAAGGAGCTATACTGATAATACATTTTCCATAATATTAATTGAGTTTTTGATACTTAGAGATTAAGGGTTAACTTTCACAAAGAACCAAACAAATAATAATTAGGAAATAAAACATAAATAATTATTGGGAAAAACAATATATCATTTTATTTCTGGCCAAAAACTCCTAACTAGAAACAACAGACTTCTGAGAAATTGCATTTTCAAGCTCTGAGTAATCTATTTTCAGAGCATTTTCACTCATGGAAAATTAGTTGCCTTTCTTTGGTAACCTCTGAGAATGGACGTTATAAATATAGCAGAATGACACTTAGGATTCCTATGAAAAGAAAAACAAATAACTCCCCTGTAGCTGAGGGGACCAGAAAGTAAACTTTTCACATCAAACCGTGTGCGATTATAGCTCTTCTGGCATTCTGGAACCCTTCTAAATGTTTACGTTCTTGCAGGGGTCAAGAGTTGAACAGGGATTACATATGCTGTTTGTGTACATAATCGTATAGAGGCAGTGTGATTTCTAATACTGTCCTACAGTTTGGTGAAATGCGGAGGCTAACCATCTGTCATCAATAATGCTGTCGAGAAGATTTGGAAAGTGTCTGATTGGGTTTTGGCAGTGAGTTATCTGTTAAAATATTGTTGGAGGCAAACCTGGGAAGATCTGATGCATTTTAAGGAGACACAAATGTCTCAGCACATGGGCACCCTGATACTGGGACGGTGAAGTGTTTTATTTAGTAGAGGCACAGATTTCAGTGCAAGTCAATAAAGAAAAGAAGTAGTGCTGTGTTTGTATATTTAAGCATATACGCTAGGTTCCACAATAGAGCACTTTTCGGTATTCAAAAAAGATGGCATTGGGAAGCAGCATCTGTCGAACACATTAAGGAAAACGTCTTCTGCACTGAATAGAAACTGGAGTGTGAGAGAAATTACGGGGAAGGCCTGACTGCAAATCGGGCATGAAGAAATACAAAAAGTAAGCTTCTGCTCATCAGACACAGGGAAATGGGTTTGTTAAAATTATGCCATTTCAGATCCCCTGGTGTTACTATTACGTCAGAAGAAAAGAGAGAAAAGCTGGGGAGAGGTCAGGATGGGGACAGAAGGCAGGCACGTGAACGAGGAAGAGTCCAATTAAAGATACGATGTGCGTCATTTACAAGAAGGGCTCGATGGCCGTCTCAGGGAACGTTTCTCATTCCAGGCTCTGGTAAGCAGCCAGACTCAACTGACCCTCAGAGATCAACAACTACTGCGGGATCTAGTGGGCCCGACTTTCAAAGGGTGTCTGGGTTTGTTTCTCAAGTCCTTTGGAAGCAGTGAAAATCACCAGATGCATCCACATTAGTCAGCAAGACTAATAAATACCCAAGCACAAAGATTTCAAACCAAACTGCTTTTTATATAAGAAATATGGACAGTGAGGACCAAAGTTAACCCCTGGTTACCACACTGGATCAATGCAATGGGATTCTAAGAAGTTTTTATGAAAACATTAAAGAAGATTTTTAGTGGAAAAGATAAGGGTGCAAGAGAGAAAAATTATGCCACCTGAGGATTTCCCTCCACTGAGGATAGTTTTGTAAGAGATGATTGAGACATTTTAAGAAAATAAGCTGGACTGATGAAAAGAATTCTAGCATTAAATAAAAAAGCACAAATCTTTTTTTTTTAATTTAAAAAAATTTTTTTGATTAACTCCCTGTGGAATGTAGGCAAACTTGTGCTCATTTTTTTTTTCCTTTCTATACAATAGGGACAAATCTGATTACACTGGACTATGAGAAGTTAAAAAGAAGCAAATATTTAAAGCAAGGTCAAATCAAGTTAAAGCTTAACTTGAATTTTCATAAGTAACATATGTTTTATATCTAAATATATATGCATATATGTACATATATAGGTAATGATTACCCTTTAAATGAGGCATCTTCCTTCCTGGAAATTTACAAGAAAGAGATAAACACTCATCAATCTGTTTTGATTTAATGAAGCCTGATTGGAAGACAGATAATGACTTAAATGACTTCAGGAATATAGGCCTTTTAGTTTATACTGCTTTATGCTCCGTATATCATTTATACTTATAGGTCTTTTGGAGAGTTATTAATATATCTCAGTGAAGTGTGTGGATGTTTCTTGATCCACTTGTAAATCAGAAATTCTTTTGCCACTGATAAAAAGAATAAAGATTGTTTTATCTATATCTTTCAAGTGCATTTGATTGCCAAATTATTAGTAATGATCTAAAGAGAGAACTGTATGAGAGAAGATGGAGAGTGTCTCCATAATCAATCTCTCACATGCTCAAAGGGAAAAGAAATGAGTATTTTCTTTCAACATTAGTACAAGCCTTAGGGACATGATGCTTTATCAAGAAAGGGCAAGAGGAATTCAATACCATCAGTGGAAAACAGAAAGTAATGAGGAAGAAGCAATGTCTTATGGGATTCGCGTGTGAAACACCGCCCCCCCCCCCACACACACACACTCCTCTCTTTCTGATTGACTCCCCTACCTGATTAACAGGATTCTAAAACACCTCCTTAAATAAGCAGGAGTGTGCTGATACATAAAGATTAATTTTAGTCTTGTTTTAGACTAAGGGTTAAAACATACACACATATTCACAAAATAAATCCACTAATTCTCCCTAAATCATGTGGTGCACGATTTAAGCTGAACAAAATTTACTTTTGAGGTTTTTTCTTATTTTGAACCACTGTTTTCTTTTGCAAGTAAGAAAAACCCAAAGTTGGCCATAATTATATATGTATTTGCATATGTTATAGCTAAAGACAAAACTCTAGCAACCCTTCAATTTTCAGGAAAGAAAATTGTTTGCAAACTCAAAAACAACATTTTTATTCCCTTAAGTAATTACTTAGTTAATGCCTTCTGTCTTGATTATGGCTTTAATAAATGAAAACATCTTTCATTTTTACTAGTCTGTCTGAACAGTCCACATTTCTTATATCCTAGAATCAAAGTAGACAGTGTTGTTTAAACAATAAGCAACAAAAAATATGTCACCCTGGGAATATACATATAATATCACTACATCAAGCAACATAAGCTAACCAAAAAATTTAATAATTGCATTTTATAGTAATGAATTCGTTATTATATATCAACTTTCAGACTACAGAAGCCGCAAACATAATCCCTTTTTTCTTCATAGTAAATTGATAAGGGAAAGACGTGAACTGAAGCAATTAGGCAAACAGAGGGAGTCTTCATAAACATGACATCCAAGATACACTGAGTATTTACTATTTGCCAGGCACTGTTTTAAGCACTTTATATATTTTCATGGTAAGTCACCAATCCTCACAACAGCCATCATACAAGGTAAGTAGAAGTCAGAAAACCAAAAGCCTAAATAACTTGACCCTGGTCACTTGGCTACTAGAACCAGAATTCAAACTCCAGGGCTACTGGACCATGCCACAAACACAAACAAACATTCCTAAATCTAAGCCCATGGGTTTGATTCATAACTTGTTTTGTGTTATTGTGTGTTGGAAACCTTTTGTGAATATCGAATCAATGAAATGTTTCAGGAGAATAGAGATATGTTTTAGATGTTGTATTTGCCAGGGTTCTACAGAGAAACAGAACCAATAGGATGTACACAGAGAGAAAATTATTTTAAGGAATAGGCTCAGGTGATTGTGGAAAGTCCAAAATCTTCAGATTAGGCCAGCAAGCTGAGAATCCAGAGAACAGTGGCAGTCCAAAAGCTGGCAGAAATTCCTTCTTCCTCAAGGGAAGTCAGTCTCTTTCCTATTAAAATCTTCAACTGATTAGATGAGGCCCATCCACATTATAAAGTATAACCTGCTTTACTGAACTCTATTGATCTAAATGTTAATCTGACATTTAAAAAAAAAAAATACCTTCTCAAAGACATCTAGAATAATGTTTGACCAAATATCTGGATATTATGGCCTGGCCAAGTAGACACATAAAATTAACTAATATGATTCTATACGTGCATCTGTTTGCATATTTGTATGTTATGACCAAAAACAAATTAGCAAACTTCTTCACTGGGAAAGAGTTAGCCAACTTTGAAGCAATGTTTACTCAGCATACCAGAACTTTTTAATGCCTATCAGGACTACAAAGAAGGTCCCAAATTTCCAGTTTCTTATAAGCTGGGTGGGTCAAGGATAGAGAGACAGACATGTAATGTATACAACCAACTATGTTACACTCTACTGAGTTTTAATGAAGATGTTGGGATAGAGTTCCACAGGAAGGAGAAGCAGTAAGGTGCTTCTTCATGGCTACCCCAGAGCCGAGAAGAATCTCAAAGAGCAAGGGACACTTCAACCCCACTGAGGAGGATGAGGAGTCCACCAGGAGGAAAAAGGTGAGGAACAAAGATATGAAGACACAAACACAAATGGGCTTATGGATCTGTAAGAAATTTAGTGAAATTGGAACAGAGAATTCATGATGAATTGAAACTGGAAGAACTTCATAAGTCATGGCATAAAGTCTGCTGTTTACGCTGAAGCTAATGGGAAATTGTTGAAGTTTCCAGCTGGGGGAATGACATGAGCACAGATAGATTTCAGAAAAATTCTATTAATGGCAGAAGAAGAAAAAAAGTTGAAAGACAGTAACGGAGGCAGGAAAACCATTTAGGAGAGATGGATGAACTCCTGAACCAAGACAGCAAAGCAAGATGAGGGAGCAAATTGGGAGAAAAGACCCAAAACGTTTTTTGAATTGAAATATACATTTAATTATATACAATGTATAAGAAAGTGAATTCTTTTACTCAACAAACATATATTGTAAATCTACTATGTGTTTGGCTCCCTGACAAAAATATTGGACTATAAAGATAAATAAGAGGGCATAAACAAACAATTATACCGTGTGATAAATATAATAGAAGCAAAGCAAGATATGAACATGACAAAGTAGAGTCAAGAAAACCATACAGAGGAGGTGATGCCCAGGCTGGGCGGTCATGAGGAACTAACAGAACGAGGAAGACAAGACTGGCACGGCAATTCCAAGCCGAGAGGCAAGATTCAGAAAGCACTTAGGCGGGGACAAAATCTTTGTTCAGGGCTCAGGGGTGGTCAGGATTATAAAGTGTGAGGGAGAATAAGAAAAGGAAGTCAGGGTAGGTTGGGAAGAGGCTCGTTTGCATTTTACTGAAAGATGCTGATTAGTGACAGAATATGATCTGAGTTTTGACAGAAGCACAGAGAATGGATTGATGGAGAAAACTGGTATGGAGCTGTATCAGTATCCAAAGCTGCCGTAACAAACTGCCACGAACTTTGTGACTTCAAGTAACAGAAATGTACTAATCACGGTGTGAACAGGGCCAGGCTCCTTCTGAAGGCTTTAGAAGAGAATCCCCCTTGCTTCGTCCAGCTTCTGGTAGTCCCTGGTATTCCCTGGCTTCTAGCAGCACCACTCTGATATCTGCTTCATCTTCACATGGCTCGTTCCCGGCGTGCGTCCACGTTCATCTTTCTCTGTCCCTCTTTCTATTTCTTATAGGATACTGCCACCCTAATCTAGTATGACCTCACCTGGATCCTTACTTTAAGTGCATTTTCAAAGACTCTATTTCCAAACAAAGGCGTATTCTGAGGTTCCAGGTAGACACGCATTTTTATGAAACACTATTCACCCTACTGCAAGAGGCCACTGCATTAGCACAGGTGAAGACGTGAAATAGAGCAAAGCAGAGGAGATAAAGAGACAGGAAGCAGGTCAAGGTGACAGAGGGCATTGCTGAAGTGGAAGAGGAAGTGAAGTTGTGAACTGAGGATAACTCCAGTATTCCTGGCTGGGGAAACCAACTGGTTTGGGCACCCCTGGTTGGGATATGCAGGAGAACAGATTTGAGAGATGGGCTCTGAGGTGCGGAGGATGTAGAAAAGTAAAGTTTTACCCAACGTAAAGTGCTTTGGGTGAGGATATCCTTCAGGGAAAAGAAAATGTTTTAGGATGACTTAGATGGCTGAGTAGGCGATGATGCCATCCACTGTGATTGGATGCACAATGGAATACAGATTTTTTTTTTTTTGAAGAAAATAGGGTTGGTTTTGGAAATCTCAAGTTTGAAGGGTGTGTAGTATTTACAAGGGAAAAGGTAGGGCACAGAGTAGGAAATCTACCTTTGGTGCTCTGGAGAAGAAATGACAATGTTTAGCACCTAACAGCAGAAAGCAATACATCTCATAGGAAACTAAGACAAGCACAAAGGAACAATAAGAGAATAGTTAGTGAAGTTAAGAAAGGAGTTTCAATAAGGGAAGGTCAGTGGTATTAAAAGCTTCAACAAGGAGGAGAGCTGGGGATGATCCCATTGCATGTTAACAGAGCCCATCCTTTACCTGGGACAAAGCAGCTGGTTTGTAGCATCGGTGCTACAATGTGGCACTGGTGTCCTGCTGCAGTAAGATGAAGACGAAATCGAGACTTAGGAGGTAGAGACACACAACACAGTTACATGGGAAATCAAGTTGTTAAACAATTGGTACAGATCCCAAATAAAAATCTACTGAAATATATGTGCAATGAAAAGACCAGAAATACACACATCAACTATAAAAAAGTACTAACAGATCCATCCCTTTTTTTTACTAGTTCCAATTATTATCAATGTTTTATATGCGCTTACATTAACCTATTTAATTACACAGCAATTCCTTGAGGGGCTGCTGTTACACATTTTGCATGAGAAGAAACAAAGGCACTGAGATCCAAGGTTACCTGACCGTAGGCACACACCTGATGTATGACACAGCCAGGATTCAAGCCTTGAGTCTAACTCTGGATGCTGTTCACTTAAGTCAATGGTTTACTACTGTCCATAATCCCAGTATTTTCCTCTAGATAATGGGATTGTGGATGGTGTTTATTTCTCTTCTTAAAACTCTTTAAAACGTTTCCCCAAATTTTCTAAATTCATTTTATAATTTGAAAAGATCCAAGTAATATATTTTTAAAGAAAGTATGGTTGGTGAGCATACATCTTTCAAAGATGAAGAGAGAAGACTGTAGTAATTTGATGGGTGAGTAACATTCAAGAAAAGTGATTTAGGTCTTTCGCTTTTTTTTAGGAGAACTTACACATATTTGAAGCCTAAGGATATAAACTCAATGGAGAAAGAGAAATCAATGATACAAGAAAAAAGAGAGGGAACAGAGTGTAAAAGGGAACAGAAGACGGGTTATAATAGTTGAGTAATAGCGCCTCTGCAGGACAAATGTGGAAGAATGTTCTAGACTGAATGGCAAAGTTCAGAGACCCTGGGATATGAAACACCCAGCTTTGTCCATGGATCACAAGGACTTTGGAGCATAAGTGTGACGGAGGAAATATTAAAAATGAGTGGTAGCCTTGCAAAGGAATAAGGATAGTATCGAAACAAAGGAACTGAGCGAGGTTAGTCTAAGATAAATTTGAAGAAATCCATGATTCTGCATGTCTATTTTTTTTTCAGTGGATAAAATAAGTTATAAGATCTGATAACATCAATGAGGGTTGGTTTGGTTGAAAGTGGATGAATGTAAGATTTGGGAAGCCTTCACATGGAAGGGGAAAGTCAGGTGCCTGGGGATGGATGAATGTGAACGTCTGAATGGAAAGAGGGTCCATTCTTCCCACTGGGACAGCGATATGTTCACTGTCATGCAAGCTCTCTCAGAGTAGGCATTCTGTCTCTTTCACCCTCAGGTCCAATGCTTAAAACACAATCTAGAACAAGGTAGTCGCTACTCGTTATAGAAGCTTGGGGTGGAGTTACTCTCCCCATTATCAGCTTATGCATAAAATCAGGCACAGAAGTAGCAGTGACTCTGAATTCACTGGTTCTTGTTCCCACCTGCTAAGTAGAACTTACCAGTCACTACATTTTCAAGTTATGGGAGTCATCGAGCACCCCAAGAAACTAGGCATGGTGCTTACAAAAGGTGCAAATCAAACGTATGAAGTAGAATGAGGCCTGCCACTGTTCTCAGGGCAGTAGGCTGAGCAAGCGTTTCTTGGTGCTCTGACAACCAAACGTGTCTGTTAAGTCTATTAAATGGGATGACTGGCCTAATTTGATTTTCCACTTCTTTTCCACTGTATGTAACATAATCAGTTTCAAAGAAACTTGTCCACCTCTATCTGATTCCACTACCAGCAGCGTATCTAGAAATTGTTGAGAGGGCCAAAATAATGTTTTGATGGCAAGGCTGATTTGACATGAAGTCAAAACAGTTGACTTAAAATATTTCTATTGGTCTATCCACACAATGTCAAACATCCAATTCAATGGGCTGTGGCAGGAATTGTGACAGGGGGCGGGGTGGGGGGGAGGGCGGTTGGAGAGGAATCCATCAAAGGCTTTCATCGTCCTTTTCATTAACTAAGTAGGTGAAATCAATGATCAAATCACTATTGGGTGTTCTGGAAGCTGAGGCTAAGCGAGGAAATGGAATTCTATGACTCCTGGTCCATGTACCTTAGTTTCTTTAAAAGGCAATCATGAGGTTAAAAACTACCTAAACTTGGTAGAAGAGTGTTCTCGGCAATGCTCAGGAATGCTACTTACAGATTAAGGTTCTTCTGTTATTAGCAGATGGCTAAAATAGCCTTCTACTAATAAAGGTTTATTAAATTTGGCTCGTTTGAATTTATAGCCAGGGCCCTGATCCTAAAGTATAAGCCTTCAAGAAAAACAGAGAAAAAGATGTTCGAATTAAATATGCCGCTTCAAAAATGCATCACCTCACGCCTTCAGGAATGCATGTTTCTGATGCTCATGAGGTCCCAGAGATAACAGCAGCTACTTGAACATGCCCTATCTCCGTATCAGTTATACACGATTTAGTCTCCAAAAAATAATTAACTTTTAAAAGTTACAATTTCCCTTAGAAAAAAGATAATTGTTTTCCATAGCAAGGTACAGAAGCTTTGTACACTGATTTATGTCTTTTTCCTCAAAAAAATTTACGGGGTGAGTGGGGCTGAGGGTGGAGGGTTTTATTTTGGAAATGTACCCAATTCCCTTGCATCACATCTGCTTCCTTCCCAGTCTGAATTTCTGTGACCAGTCATAAAGGGTACAGTCAACCTCTCCTAAATAACTATTGCTAGGAACATTTATTATACCTAGCTCCTTATTTTATGAAAATGACAAGTACATAAAATTTTCTATGCAAGTGCTTCTGTGATTTACTTAGCAAGCATCCTGAGCTAAATAAGAGCTGAATGAGTTCTACTGCTGGGCTATACACATCAAAATTTAATTAAGCTTCTGACCTAATATCCCCCTTGTTTCATCGAGTAGGGAAGTCATGGGTGGACCACGTCATTCACAGAAGGACTGTGCAATTGTGAAATCTGAGCAGTCTCTATCTATTTTTTGCCCGAGTGTTCTTTTCAAATCTCATTAGATTATTATGAGTGTTACAGCTGTGCTAATCTTTTTCTAAGAAATGAACTTTTAAAATTGCACATTTTTAAAGTGACTTCTAGAGTTACCATGGCAGCTTCATTATAATGCACAGAGACGAACATTATCACAGCTAGGCCTGATCTATCCAGGGCTGTCAGGAAATGAGAATTTCACATAAAGTGCATTCTCCAGTAGGGCTCATAAAACTTGCCAGATCAAGTACCTAGACTTTCGGTTTAACAATTTTAAATGAAAAGCTTTCATCATATGCTGCACACATCTCTGTTTCCCTAAATGTATTCTTGATGACTCAGGGTCTCTGATATCGATATCTTATTGTACTTAGAGCTACACACAGTGCTGTTTGATTTTTTTTTTTTTTTTTGCGTCTTTTTCATCTCCATTTGCTAGTTGCTTATGATGACCAGTGACACTCAGAGTCATTTCAGACCCTGAGAGAGTGAGGTTTTGTCCCTCACCTCCCAGCAAGAATAGATTTATACAGTTATGTTACCTGGATGAGCCAGGTCCTTTTCTGGGGCTACCAGAAATGGTGACTTTGTACCGACATGCAATGTAGTTGGTTCTCAAGCCCTCTTTCTAGAAGCGGGATTGGATTTCTGCACTGATTCCTGGCTCTCAGAATCCAAGAGAGTCACTCCTTACCCACCTCTTACACTTTCCACATTCTGATGGGCTATTAACTTCCCTGCACCAATTGCCTTAAAGAGTCAAGTATGGAGCTGCCATGAAATGATTATTCTGCTGTGTGTGGGGGGCAACTTCTTGTGTTTATCGGTACTGCATGATGCCTGTACTAAGAAAATAGTGCAGTCCATTTTAAAAGTAAACTTGTAATGAAATTAGAGATTACAGGCATCTAACATCAGGCGTTGAGAACAAACTGTGGTGGTGGCTTACTAAAAGAAATTATAACGTTAGCTTCTGAGAGAGTTCTGAGAGAAGTAAGCGTAATTCCTGCCTGAATCGCTAACGCAGCTCTCTGACCTTGGGGCTTGATTCGTCATCTCAGACCCTGAGTTTTGTTATCTGTAACATAAGGAACATAATACGTCCTCCCAAGCTTAGGAAAAAAAAAAAGTTTTTTTACATAGTAAGCACACAAGAAGGTTATCGCCATATATTTAATTTCTAGATGTGACTGTATTTAAAATACGAATGTCATTTTTACGCATTCAGATGCAACTGAAGAATAAGTTCTGAGTTCACTCCTGGCTGAAGATACGGCTCCCCAGAAAGAATGATATATATGATTATAGAGTGATGTTCTCTGCTGCAAAAGCAGCAGATCATCAATCATCTTACAAGTTAGGAGAACATTTTCCTCCCCTGCTCTTTCTTAAATGCGGAAGAATAGAAAATACATAGAAGAGACTGACATTTATCATCCACTGGCCAAAAGAATTGGGCCTGTCTCTACCTCCTTTTGCTTTTCTCATTCCCTTCAAGTTTTGCTCAAATGGTACTCTTACAGCTGATACTCCTATGTAAAATTGGAACCCTCGGGGCCTCTGGGTGGCTCAGTGGATTAAGCGACCAACTTCGGCTCAGGTCATGATCTCACGGCTTGTGAGTTCAAGCCTCATGTCAGGCTCTGTGCTGACAGCTCGGAGCCTGGAGCCTGCTTCGGATTCTGTGTCTCCCTAGCTCTCAGCCCCTCCCCCACTCATGCTCCCTCACTCTCTCTTTCTCTCTCTCTTGAATATAAACATTTAAAAATTACAAAAAATAAAAAATAAAATTGCAACCCTCTACTCACTCTTTCTGGCACTTATCATTTCCAACCCGCTGTTCAATTTACTTTTTTTTCTCTAGCTTTATTGCCAGCGGTTTCCCACAAGGGTGTAAAGCCCACAAAGGTAGACGTGCTTTTTGGTTTTGGTTTTGGGTTTTTTTTGTTTTGTTTTGTTTTGTTGTTGTTGTTGCTGTTGTTTTCGCCCACTGACATATCTCCAATATCCAAAGCAGTATCTGGCATTGAAGAGTACTTATGAAAAGCATGAATTAAAGGTTTATTATTTCTTCTCAGAGACTGTATTTGGAGGGGGGGGAGGAAAATAAAAATAGTACAATTATTTGGGGACTAAATTTATAAAAGTTATTACAGGCTAATTTTAACTGCTCATCAATTAAATTAGCAATATAAATATATTAATCTAAAACAAAGTGTTTTTATTATATTTTTATTTTCGTTATTGTTTGGGGCTCCTTTACCATTTTTTGCAACTCAAATTGGAGGTTTTAGTTATGTATACTCTTGCCTTCATTCGGTCATTCGGTAGTAATGTTTTCTGCCCATGGATATTTTTTTTAACGTTTATTTATTTTTGAGACAGAGAGAGACAGAGCATGAACGGGGGAGGGTCAGAGAGAGAGGGAGACACAGAATCTGAAGCAGGCTCCAGGCTCTGAGCTGTCAGCACAGAGCCCAACACAAGCCCACGAAGGGTGAGATCATGACCTGAGCCGAAGTCGGACGCTTAACCGACTGAGCCACCCAGGCGCCCCTCTGCCCATGGATTTTAATACAGCTGTGAAGAACGTGGGTGTGCATTTGACTTTCTTTCTCTGGTTCGGTTTCCTCAAGGTCACGCTCTTCCCTAGCTGCCCTGCTGAGATCATTAAGGCGGAGTGCTGTGATCTCGAGGCCTATACACACAGTGGTCGCCCCCTTATCCTGGGGGGGGGGACACTTTCTAAGCCCCCCCCCCCCCCAGTGCATTCCAGAAACCGCAGATGGTATTATCTCTCTCAAAATAACTGTTCGTCCTGTACTCACCCTGCTTGCGATGATGTGAGACCATAAAACGCCTTCGAGAAGAGAGGATGAGAAACGAACGACCCAGGCGTTGGGATACAGTGTTAGGCCACCCCGGCCCTGACGCTGCGTCAGGAGGATCATCCGCTTCCGGATGCCAGTTGCCAGGGGTAACGGAATCCGCGGAAAGCAAAACTGCGGAGAAGGCGGAAATACCGTACCTGTGGTAGTTGGCGTTAGTCATGCAATGGCGTGTGTTTTATTGTAAGTGTTTTTTGTCTCTAGGTAGCTTTACAATAGTGGTCTAGGTCAGTGTTTTTTGGTGTGTGTGTGTGTGCGTGTGTGTGTGTGCGTGTGTGTGTGTGTGTGTGTGTGTGTGTGTGTGTGTTTTGACGTTTATTTATTTATTGAGAGAGCGCGCAGGCGCGCGCGCGAACACCAACCTGGGGAGGGGCAGAGAGAGCGGGATAGAGAGCAAATCCCAAGCAGTCTCCGCATTGTCAGTGCAGAGCCAGATGTCGGGCTCCATCTCGGAACCAGGAGATCAAGACCTGAGCAGAGAGGAAAAGTCAGACATTTCACTGACTGAGCCACCCAGGCGCCCCAGGTCAGTGTTTTCGTGAACTTTCATGTGTGTGCAGATTACTCGCAGATCTTGTAAAAAATGCGTATCAAGAATAGGTAGATCTACGTAGCGCTCTAGATTCTGCATTTCTAATCAGCTCCGAGGTGATACCGATGCTCCCGATGCAGAAAGCACCCTCCATGTTACAAGGGTCTAGATTAAAATTGGGTATTGGCATTAATCTGTTTATTCCTGAATTGAGCGCCAATTTGGTTGCTTAAAGGACAGCAAAGAGAGAACTTACACATTTTTTTTTCCTTTCACAGTTTAAACCTCAGGTCTGGTTAACATTTCTATTTAGTGATATTAATTATGGATTTCAAGTTTGCATACAGTAACATTTACTATAAAATAGGAGAGTGTCGTTTTTAGGAATGCTCTAAAGACAGGTGTAGATTTTATTCTCTAATGAGGTTCAAATTTAGGACTATAATGAGCCTCACTAAAAAAAAGTGAAGCAGGAAATGGCAGATTTGTTTTGATAGAGACCAAGAATTTTAAGTGCGTGTTGGTTTTACACTGTCTTTGAAACTCTGTGCTATGAAAACACAGGAGCCAGGAAATGAGCCCAGCCAAGTGATTCCACTTTCTAAAGATGTCAAAGTCGGTTCTCTGCAATATCCAAATGTTCCTCTTTCAGAAGTAATATGAGAAAAGGCCTCTCTATCAGTTGTAGCTGAATAAACCAAGAGTACTTTTTTCTCATGTGGATCAGTCACAGTCCCTTAAATTAAAAAAAAAAAAAAAATCCTTCCTCTTGAGGGCAGGTGAAACTTCTGTTTCTTCCTCTAGCCCACACTTGGCTTTCTCTGGAAATGGACAGGAGGACTAATTACACTTTGTTGTTGTTCCTTCCAGAAAAATGAACTAGTTTAGAGAACTGAAGAACTTGGGGGGGGGAGGAGGGGGAGGGGGGGAGTTGGTGTCTCGAGCATCTTAGAGTTTCTTATTTTGATTTTGACTCAGAATTATAAAACCATAATTGCTTTCACCAACTGCCCCTGTGTTGGGCTGGTACAGTTGGGCATTGCTGCCTGGGAAGTTCCGGGCGTCTACTGATCAAACATTCTCCTATACTATTCTCCATATGTCAGTTACTGTCTTCATTTGTACTTCTCTTTTCTTCTTTAATTTTTTTTTTAATGTTTATTTATATTTGAGAGAGAGAGACAGACAGTGCTCAAGCGGAGGAGGGACAGAGAGAGAGGGAGACACAGAATCCGAAGCAGGCTCTAGGCTCTGAGCTTTCAACACAGAGCCTGATGTCTGGCTCGAACTGACAAGCCCAGCCTTGAGATCACGACCTGAGCCTAAGTCTGACGTGTAAACCCACTGAGCCACCCAGGCCCCCCTGTACTTCTCTTTTTTGACTCAGTGTGACTCTCATGTTTGGGCTGGGCAAAATTAAAGTTCTTAATTCAACCTGACGCAATCTAGCTGGACACAGACTTTGTTCCCCTTTTTCTTAAAATTTTTGGTAGCATCGCTGTGACTGGAGCAGTTAAGGAACTTGAAGCAGGAAATAAAATCATGGCTCAATCTAGGATTTTAAGGTGACAGAGGTTAGGAGTTCTTACGGTCACATTACTACATTGATGCTGAAGCTTTGCCTTTGAAATTGGGTAAACTGAGCTCAAGATCTTCTAGGTCTCTTTTCATAGAACATCTGTTTTCTGAAGGAAAGCTGGCCGGCTACGTTGCGACAAAAAACAGATCATTTATGGCAAAACCAACCTCAGTAGGTAATATAACACTCTAAAGGACAGGTTCTTAACACAGGAGTTGAGTTATACCTAGACACTTCTGAAATTGTATGGGACATTTGTATCATTTACAGAGAGAGGTACATTAATTTTCATCACATTGTCAAATGATTCTGTGATTCTCCCAAAAAAAGGTGAAGAACCATTTCGTTTCCTTGTGTCTGTTAAAATTTAAAACGTTCATCACTTGGAGCTAAACATTTCAATTCCGGGGATCTGTTCTACATAAATAGCCATCCTAGTGAACAAATATAGTGCACAAACATTTTTTTTTCTGAATTGTTTGTAACAGTGAAAGAATAGGAAGGACCTGAAAATGCCCATCAATAGAAAATCGTTTCAAATATTACAGCACATTTGCACTATGAAATACTATACTGCCATTAAAAACAATAAGGCTCAAATTGAAAACTCTAACGTGTACTGTTAAGAGTCTTTCAAAAAAAGAAAGGCAAGAGTCTTTCCTTCATCAGATGAGCAAATAAGGATCTATGGTGTACAAAACATTGTGTTTGGTACTAGGGATAAAACTGAGGAACTACTGAGCCCCCTCCTTTTGCATTTTACTTGAGGTCTACATGAGATCAACATGCATTCATAATATGTGGCCAAAAACAGTGCAGGCTCTTGCTTACAGGGGTATTTGCATATAGATGCCTAAAGTTTGGAAGGATATAAGTCAAGAAGCAAAATTGTAATGTCTGGGATTTGGAAAGGAAGGAGTGAGAAGAGGTTTTCAATGTTTTCCTTTTATTTTATTTGCACTTTATTTAAAAGCATGCATTACTCTTATAATACTTAAATATTTCTTAACCATTTACTTAAAAGTCTAGAGTGAAAATACACTGCTTTTAAGTGGAATGTGTAACTAGTCGTTATAGTCTACATACAGTAATAAAACAACTGTAGGTTTCGATTTCTTAAAAAATCAATTTTTTGACTGATCTGAAAACAGCCAATTTAACTATTATTTTGTATTTAAGACCACTTTTAAAACTGTCCACTGGCTTTCTATCCTATTCCCACATAGAAATGATTACACATGAACCTTCTTCCTCCCCCTCTTCTATGAATAAATCACAGATACATCAAATACCCTCCGATCTACAGTGTTTTCTGACATATAAAATACTGGTATCAATCCTGGAAGAATTAATAGTTATTTGAGTTAAATATACAAGTGTGTTTGTTCAGTATGCAAACATCAATCGTACACTCTTCCCAACCTTTTCTACGATGTGATCAGTTCACTGAGTACCCTCTTTAACTCTCAAACTCAGGCCCCAGTACTCAAGTACTGTTTGAGTACAGTATTGAGTACTATATCATGCTTTACTAATGTAAGTCTTTGTGGGGATGTCTACAAAGATATTGTGACTATTTCGTGATCATGGACTCTTCCATGAAAGCAATACGTATGGATTGATTGAGCTGCATTAGCGGCCATGACAGGGGAGCTGGAGTAAAACAGTCCTTGAATGGTATTTGAGCATTACCTAAAAAGTCACTTAAAAACACATGAAATAATGGCTCTTATACGTGATGCCCAGAGATAGTGATCTCTAATTTTCATCACTATCAATTCTCTTCTCCTAGACCACGTAGGAGTGTCACCAATCCAGCCACCTTGCAGGTTTGTAGGGTTACATGCTTGTTCTGGCTAATGACTGAGCATAAACTAAAGTGTGTTAATTCTAAGGCAAAACCCACCTGAGATGTATTAGGCACTGTGCTGGGTACCAGGGATACAAAGGTGAACATCTCTAAGCTGACGGAGCACTTGCATCAGAACCACCTGGAATGTGGGGTGGCTCAGTCAGGTAAGCATCCAACTTCGGCTCAGGTCAGGATCTCACGGTTTGTTGAGTTCAAGCTTCGCATCAGGCTGTCTGCTATCAGCACAGAACCTACTTCAGATCCTCTGTCCATCTTTCTCTCCACCCCTCCCCTGCTTGCTCTCTCTCTCTCACTCTCTTAAAATAAATAAACGTTAAAAAAAAAAAGCC